>NC_089592.1:13191974-13411974 GCF_019320115.1 Miscanthus floridulus
CACTTCCATGTCTTCTTGTAGCACGTTCGGGGATTGGAGTTGTGAACGCATGGCGACGGCTATGGGGGTTGCTGCTAGAACGGATGATCGGCGGCGTTGAGCATCTGATTCATGACTTTTTATGTTCTTTTCTTTTTTTTGTTTGCGAATTGGGAGGGTTCAGTCGTTCAGACGAGGTGTGTGGCCCGCGAGTCAAATTTTCACCATGCCCTTTGTACATAGACCATGCGTCCCAACCCAATATTTTCCTTCCCGCGGCTCTGGGTTGCAACATGAAGCATTTTTCTGCTCAGGTAGGACTGGTACGACCCTTCGCCGACATATGACTAGTAGCTAAGTTAAGGATATGCCGATAGATAGTCTGTCTACTAAGTTACACCGGCAGTTTATCAGTCATCATAGAAACGTCGATAGATAGTTTGACGTCATACTATATGATTGCCGACAGATGAATTGACGCTAAAAGATTGGTCTTTTGCCAACACATAAGGTGTGCGGGATACTAACCCTTTACCAACAGATAATAGTAGGCAAAAGTGTGTCATGGTGTAGTGATGTTCAAGCTTGCGTGCATATCACACACGTTTGCATGCGCTGAATCAAGGCACACCTCCTCCTCCTCTATTCTCGAAGCACACAAATCACAGGCTTGAGGGAGTGTGTGGGCCCTTGTGAGCACTGACAGGTCGCGCTTCATAAGTTATGAAGGAAGCAAACTAGCAAGATGAGTCGCGGCCACTATTTCATGCAATGATTGGCGTTCTCAACTGCCACAAAAAACAATTTTTAGCCACGGTCCATTAACTGGGGTCCTGTAAGTGTATCTCCATGGATGGTTCTAGATCCAACCGTTGCTAGAATTTGAGGCACCTGAAACAATCTTTTGTTTAGTAGTGGACTACTGTGTACATTGTTGAATTGATATCATTGTATCTTACTAGCAAAGGTGCCTGTACACTGCAACAAAAACCAATACATATCTTTGAATCATCACTAGATGAAAGTTGTTTGGGATCTCAGGGAGATAATGTATCTAGGATTTGCCACTGTAGTCACGAGCTATGCCAAATTTGTGCCTGGGTGGGGGGTGGAAGTGGGGCGCACAAGTGGGACTACAGGACTGTGGTGGGGCCATTTATTTGCCAATGGACACTTCAACAATATAATGATTTTTTACGACCGGCAAGCAAATGGTGAATATAAATACCTATAGCAGCAGACAGTGAATTGGTAAATTTGGAATTACCGACTGATGATCTATGAGTTACTTCTACCGACTAATGCGGTGCTGGGGTTTAGTGTATGAAGTTTTTACTGCACCAGCAAAACAAATTTCTAGCACCAGTGAAGGGAATGATCGCTCAATATGTAGGGAATCCATGCATGGTACATGATCTGAACAAGGCTCATTGTTTTTACCGAAGATTGGCAGACAAGAATCATTGTCTTTTCCATTCACTGGGATGTGCCTCCCGTACTTAAGTTTTTCTATATAAAGGAAGTATTTTATTAATTCATAATATTACAGCGAGTTGATACAATAAAAATGAATTCACTTCTGGCTTCTGCCTAAACACAAAGCCTAAAAGAAAGAAGCATGACACTCTAATGACAATCAATTCTAAGACTAGATCGCCACTTATGTATGTCCAGGAGAAAAACAGCGTAACCGCTTGCATCAATTGTTGCGATGCCTTCACCAGCCTTCTATACTTATGCGTGTGTAGTAATTAATGGTCTCTTTGTTCCTATTTCACCATGAGCAAGCTTAGCTTGGGTCATTCGATTGGTGTTCTTATATAACATCTCTAGTAGGATGTTGATGCACCATGATTGGGGGGTATAATGAACATAATGACAACAGAGACGACAAGCAAAATCAAGTGTAATTATTACTGGTGAATAGGAGCATACTTCGTCAGTCAAAAGAACAAGGATGTTAGGAATTCATGGTCTCGATATTAAAAACACTACATTTCTTACACTACCCTAGATTTGGACATCACTGCTAGCCTCATCACTGCTGGATTTGTGACAACCGGCAGTGATGTACCTTCACTGCTGGTTATGAGCTTGAAAATGAGAAAATGATTGGGGCTGGGCTAAAACTGGCAGTGAAGGACCACATCACTGCCGGTTTGTGGCTTGAACCGGTAGTGTTTTGGTGGCCACGCATCACTGTCGGTTTAAGCCAAGAGCCGACAGTGATTTTGATCTATCACCGTCGGTTCTAGCTAACAACCGACGGTGATAAAGCCTACAACACAAAAAGGCTGCAGCCGTCTTCTGCTTCCTCCTCTCTTCCATCCCGAGAACATAGGCGCGCGTTTGGGCCCTTCCCTCCATTGTTGCATCTGCTATTCACCATGAAGCTAGCGCTTGGATTTTGAAGAATGGCTTGATCTTTTTGCTATAAGGTTAGTAACAAACATCCACTCCTTTGATTTTGTTGCTTAATTATCTTCGTTTTGATGGCTACATTGCTTGATTCTCATTCTAGTTCTTTCTCCATTCTAGAGAGCACTTTTCCAATTGGACATTTGTGCAAGGCTCAAATTGTGGTGAATCCATCATCCAAAAGGTTGGTGTCTATGAACACATTTAAATTCCTAACTAATTATTCCATGGTGGCCAAGATCATCATTGTTAGTATGTGATTCTATAAATAGTTCTTAGAAGTAGAGTAGAATAGATGTTCTTCATTACTGTGCAATAATTGTTTTTTACTACGATTTTCAATTTACAGGGCCGGGGCTACCAATTTCAATTTTCCAATAATTAGTGTACAATAATGTTTTCCAAAAATGGTACTTTCGAGCTACAATTGTTGTTCATGAAGCTCGATTCTTATTAATTCTTTGTAATTACTGTCTTAGTATTTTTTGTGTAGAGATGGATCGAGAGTGGAAGCATCTGTCCTGAACGGACAAGCGGTACATGCATGGCGTCAGCCAGTTTATCACCGATGCCAAAGCCCATGCTGGGAATGGGAACCCTATCTTCTATCCATGCAAAGATTGCAAGAATCAAAGGAACTTTCGTCAAATTGGTTCTATACGATCGCACTTGATTACCAGGGGGTTCATGCGAAACTATATGATATGGACTATGCATGGTGAGGTTGGTGTGAATGTTCTGTAGGAAAACGATGATGATGTGGACATGCCAGATGTAGCCATCCACGATGCTAATAAGGAACCCGGTGTCAATACAAAACCTATGGCCACAGTTAATAATGTGTTTAGGAACACGCTAGCTAACGACACCGAGGATAACGATGGCATTTCTCAGCTGCTACGTAATGTAGAGACCGGATGTCTTAGTGAAAGACAACTGAGAAAGCTAGAGAAAATGAGACAAGTTGGCAAAACACCATTGTATAGGAATTGTCCAATGAGCAAACTAGAAGCCAACATCATGCTGTTAGAGTTCAAATCGACAAACGGAATGAGCAATAAAGGCTTTGATCAGTTGTTAGGCATAATAAGGAAAATGCTCCTAGAAAAAAATGAATTGCCAGAAAAGACATACTTGTCCAAGCAAATGATCTGCCCCATCGGCCTCGAGGTTGAAAAAATCCACGCGTGTTCCAATGATTGCATATTGTACCATGGAGAAAAATACAAAGCCTTGAACAAGTGCCCCAAGTGTGAAGCTCCACGGTACAAGGAAGGGCCGTCAAATGAGGGTACCAAGACCAGAGGAGGTCCCATAAAGGTCGTTTGGTATTTCCCTATAGCTCCCCAAGTGCATAGGCTATTTGCATGTGCAAAGTCAGCCAAGCTGTTGCGCTGGCATGGCGAAGAGCGTAAAAAAGATACAATGATGAGGCACCCCACCGATGGGCATGACTGGAGGACTATCAATACTATGTTCTATAAGGACATCGGTGGAGAGGTAAGGCACCTTTCGTTTGCTTTGAGCATAGATGGGATGAATCCTTTCGACCAGGTTAGAAGCAATCATAGCACCTAGCCAGTGATGTGTTGTATATACAACCTTCCACCTTGGGTCTATATGAAGCGGTCGTACATCCAGATGCCACTACTGATCCAAGGGCCAAGACAACCTGGGAATGACATGGATGTGTTTTTGGAACCAGTGATCGATGAACTAGTGGAGATGTTTGAAAAGGGTGTGCCGGATGTTTGGGACGAGTACAAAAAGGAACATGTCACGATTAAGGGAGTACTTATCGCTACAATCACTGACCTGCCAGGTCGAGGTTTGTTGTCCGGAGAGAAGACAAAATGCTATACTGGATGTGTCGAGTGCTTGGACGACACCGATAACTCATAGATAGTTTATATGGGACACCATAGGTTCCTACCTAAGGATCACCCTTACCGCAGGAACAAAAAAGATTTCAACAGTACTATTGAGAAACGCTTAGCTCCAAAATATCGAGATGGGCCTGCGATACTTCAAGAACTCAACAAACTGGAGGTTGTCCTTGGGAAGGGGGACAATGCAGTAGCAGCGCCTGATGGGAGTGTTTGGAAGAAAAAATCGGTTTTCTGGAAACTACCTTACTTGCCATTTCTGAGTGTACGCCACTATCTTGATCCCATGCACATCACTAAAAACGTGTGCGCTAACACTCTTAACACCTTGATGGACATTAGGGGGACATCGAAGGATTCACTAGCCACACGCCTGGACATGCAACACTTGGGAATCAGGAAGGAGCTGCATCCTGTGGAGCTAGAGAATGGCCAGTTCGAAGTTCCAGTTGTGTCATGGACATTGAAGAAGGAAAAAAAGCGTGCGCTTTTTTCTTTCTTCAATGAACTCAATGTCCCGATGGGCTACTTTGCGAACCCGAAGAGGCTAGTGAACATGAGAGAACTCAAGTTCAACTATGGCCCTATGAAGGGCCATGACTGTCATGTCATTATGACTCAGCTACTCCTTGTTGCCTTGCATGGTATCCTCCCCCCAAAGGTCCATGCCCTAATCATAAAGCTTTGCTCGTTCTTCAATGATATCTCCAAAAAGGTAATTGATGTGTCCACGCTAGAGCAGCTACAGCGGGACAAAGCCGAAACTCTTGTTAGGCTTGAGATGCATTTCCCACCGACTTACTTTGATATCTCATTGCATCTGCTCATTCATCTTGTTGACCAAATTAGAGCCCTTCACTGCTGATTTTGGTTTTAAAACTGACAGTGATAGCTTCTATCATAGTCGGTTGCTCAAACCGACATAGAAGGCCTCATTCACTGTCGATTTTTAAACTAAAACTAACAATGATGTCTAGATGCTCCTCACATGCCAACAGTGCTCCCACTGACCACAACAGTTGGAACACTGCTCCCACATACCCCGATAACTTTAGTTCAGAAACAAAAATGTACCACGACTGCTAGCCCCTATAAAATGGCCCTCGGCCAGGAGCTAGCCTCTCCATGCATGTTGGTTTCAGTCAGGTCTTATCAGCCATGATACAGTGTTTTCCTCTCACAACAAACCACAGATATCATTATGCGTCATAGTCCACCAAAATGGTGCACACAAGAGGTACTAGAAGAATGCTACTGAAGATAGAGCAACGCCGAAGATTGGAGATGCCACGAGGTTCACAGAGCCATCCGCTGCGGTGCGCATCTAGAAAAAGGCCATGTACAGACAAGGCGGATTCATCGATGCCACCTTGTCATCTCCAAACGATATAGCTCGTAGACCACCTTGGTGCTGCTGTTTGACCCTAGTTGGTGCTAGAAGAATGCTACTGAGGTGGTTACATTATAATGTGTTGATACACATCGATTGTAACATTAACCTATACGCAAATAGGTCTTTGTTATCGTATATGGAATTTTAGTGTAAGGTCTTTGTTATTTCTAATATTTTTGTTATTTTTTGATGTATTTCATTACTATCTAAATAAATATATCATTGTTGTTAAAACTTTCCCACTATACTATCTAAATAAATATATCCTTTACATATATGCACCTTCACTGTCGGTTCTACTTACAAACCGGCAGTGATATTAACTTTCACTGTCGGTTCTATTTAAAAATTGATAGTGATATTAACTTTCACTTTTGGTTCTACTTAAAAACTGGCAGTGATGTCAATGCCCCCCAATATAAAACAAACCGCCAGCCACATACATCGAGCCCACCCACCCACGAACTCTCATAGTCTCATTTCTCACGTTTCACTCTCACTTCTTAATAAATCCACTCTCTCTCTACGTGATTTGGTCATGGCTCCTGTATTTTTCAATGGTATTGATATGTTGTCTTCTCCAATATTCTATCTATATTCATTTGATCTATATTTATATTCATGTTTCTTTGCATTCTACATTTATATATATTCTTATTCCTTGCATTCGATCTATATTTAATTATGTTGCCACATTTTACTTGGAAGATTTTTTTTGCATATATTTTATGTTCATATTTTTTTTTGCATTTTATCGATCAGGTGGTATGAACAACGGACCTCCACCACCACAAGAACCAGGTTTCCACCCTGGCGATGAGGCATTCACTCCTAATGTGGCCATTCCATGGTTCCCTGTTCCAGCTATTGTATGAAATATTTTCCAACATCTTTTGTTTTTTGATGCTAACAAATAAGTGTAATTAGTTTAATATCATTGTTGCATACATATATGTCGCAGACTATATCTCCAATAGATTGGCTACGAACAACACTTAGCTAGTTTTTTTTATCTCAAACATCGTCGAGAACACGACATCTAATGCAAGTGGTCGGCTATGGACATGTGAACTTATTTTTTCCATCCCTTTGAGGGTGCAAATCATCAGAACCATATCCACGAGATGGGAAGATAGAGCCCAGATGTGATAAGCGCCCAATTTAGTGCCGCGCGTATCGATTTAGAGGCACTTCGACATGTTTGCTATCATGTGTCTGATTTCTCGCACTTCAAGGTACTTGCTTTGAATACTGGTGATATCCCCGTCCTACAAGCAAGCGAATGGTTTGCGAGCTACAACCGTGCGGATGTGGTAAAATGGTCACTTATACTCGAGTCATGGTTATTTGTTGTTTATTATTGTAATAACATTCTCTATTTTTTTTTCTTTTCTCCTCATGCAGATTGTGCTCCAGGACCTTACCTATGCTGCATGTGGCTTGTGGGCCGTTCTAGACCAAGTTACGGAGCAACTCGGGTACGATTGGGACTTCTACAATGGAAACCTCGGCCAGCTCACTATAGAAGGACGCCAATACTGCATAAGGATTACTAACAGGGGCAGTGGTCGTTCAGTAGGTTACATCTATGGCCGACCATTCTTTTGGTATTGTGAGGCATGAGAGAGTGCACTCATATGGGCATTGACCTTAATCGATACAAGCGGATACATAATCTGGGATATCAATTACCATATATGGCTATAGAGGCATGTTAGTGTACGTGGCCCGATTGATCCCGACAGTGATTTTGATAGTAATTAATGTTTATTTAGCTAGGTTTTTCAAGGTCATAATTTAATTGGGTTCTAATTTTAATTTGTATAGCTTTGTGTGTTTAATTATTATCATGCATGTAATTCATGTAACGTTTGTTGTGCAACTAGAAATATACATTCTGGTGTTGTATTGGTCTCAAAATTATTCTTAGGCTTGCACGTGACACAGGTGAAGGAAACACCAAGTTTGGGATTTTTCGGAGATGGTTTGCTACTTTCTGAGGTTTAATTAAATTTCTGCGCGACGACACCGATTAATTATAGGTTGAACTGAGTCTACCCACGAAAAGATCTAGAATGGTGCTAAACTTTTACACAGGCTCTAATGTGCTCTAGGGATAAGAATTTTGTGGAGGTCGATGAAAAAATCTATTGGGTCCAAGATGTAATTCATCCTCTTTTGTCTCATTCAACATAGAGAAAAATATATTAATAAAAAATGATTAGGAAAACCTCAGATCTTGTTTAGGGCCTTAATTTGGATATACATGCTTGCCAAAAAAATTTCAAGTCATTTTGACATAGACGGAGTATACATTCTTCATAGAGGTACATGAGCCCTTTCATCGAACCATGACTATACACAAGGTTATCAAGGTTTCTATGGTTTATACGCATTCCGGTGTCGTATTGGTCTCAAACTTTTTCTTAGGCTTGCATGTGCCATGTATGAAGGAAACACCTAGTTTGGGATTTTTCGGAGATGGTTTGCTACTTTCTGAGGTTTAATTGAATTTCCGCGCAACGACACTAATTTATTATAGGTTGAACTGAGTCTACCCACAAAAAGATTCGGAATGGTGCCAAACTTTTACACAGGCTCTAATGTGCTTTAGGGATAAGAATTTTGTGGAGGTCGATGTAAAAATCTATTGGGTCCAAGATGTAATTCACCCTCTTTTATCTCATTCAGCACAGAGAAAAATATATTAATAAAAAAATGATCAGAAAAACCTTAGATCTTATTTGGGGCCTTAATTTGGGTATACATGCTTGCCAAAAAAATTTCAAGCCATTTCGACATAGGCGAAGTATACATTCTTCACAGAGGTATATGAGCCCTTTCATCGAACCATGACTATACACATATGTTAACAAGGTTTCTGTGGTTCATACGCATTCCGGTGTCGTATTGGTTTCAAACTTTTTCTTAGGCTTGCATGTGCCACGTGTGAAGGAAACACCTAGTTTGGGATTTTCCGGAGATGGTTTGCTACTTTCTGAGGTTTAATTGAATTTCCGCGCGACTACACCATTTAATTATATGTTGAACTGAGTCTACCCACGAAAAGATCCGGAATGGTGCCAAACTTTTACAGAGGCTCTAATGTGCCCTAGGGATAAAATTTTTGTGGAGGTCGATGAAAAAATCTATTGGGTCCAAGATGAAATTCACCCTCTTTTGTCTCATTCAGCACATAGAAAAATATAATAAATAAAAAAATTGATCAGAAAAACCTAAGATCCTGTGTGGGGTCTTAATTTGGGTGTACATGCTTGCTAAAAAAATTTCAAGCCATTTCGACATAGGAATATACATGCTTCTATTTATTCAGTATATAAAAGAAAATTTTTAATATATATAAACATCACTGTCTGTTTCAAAAAAAATCGGCAGTGATGAGATGAAACCGACAGTGATGCTGGTTATCACTGTCGGTTTATTTTGAAAATCGACAGTGATATATAAAAAAAATTGTGCCAGCCCTCGGGTTAATAAATTAGGCCACCTGGGATTCGAACACGATATGTGCTAAGGCTAATTTATTTTTTCTTTTTGACTTTTAGACTGCTTAATAAATTATAAAATTAAAACAAAAAAATTAGACCACCTGGGATTCGAACATGGGTCTTAGGGGCTAAGTTACGAGGTCTTAACCGTTGAGCCAGTCGGAGGTATTCAAAAGAAATGGAAAAGTTATCCTACTTAACCCCTAACTGCTACAACCACATCACTGCCGGTTTGAGGATTGGCCTAGCAATGATATATAAAAAAATAAAAAAAGTTGTGCCAGCCCTCGGGTTCGAGCTCAGATCTCGGGTTGGAGAGCTCTGAGACTTAACTGCTGCACTACAGTAGGATGTGTGCTAAGGCCAATTTATTTTTTCTTTTTGATCTTTAGACCGCTTAATAAATTATAAAATTAATCTAAAAAATTGGGCCGCCTGGGATTCGAACACGGGTCTCGGGGGCTAAGTTGCGGGGTCTTAACCATTGAGCCAGTCGGAGGTATTAGAAAAAAATGGAAAAGTTATCCAACTTAACCCCTAACTGCTACACCCACATCACTGCCGGTTTGAGGATTCGCCCAGCAGTGATGTTTCCTCATCACTGTTGGTTTATTATTAGAACCGGCAGTGATGAACCGAGATTGGTATATAGCAAGGCACGGGTTGAAATTTTTCAAATTCATTTCTACCCCGCGCCAGCCCCTCCCCCCGCGCCGCCGGAGCACCACCCCGCACCAACGGGCACCACCATTCCCCGCACACCCGTCCACCGCCCCTCGTGCCGTTGTTCCTAGCCCCATGCTCCTCTTCTTCGACGCCGACGCCTGTGCACTACCCCACGTCGGAGCACCACCCCACGCCAGAGCACCGCACCGTCCGTGCCCTCGTTCCTCATCCACGACGCCGGCCGTGCCCCTCCTCCAAGCCTGCACTCCCACCATCGAGACCTTCAGGAGCGCACGGACAGCTTCTTTCCCACCCCCATGGTGAGTGCATGGCTCACTGACATCTATGTGTTTGATGAAGTGCCCCATGGTTTGGAGTTTTCGTAGCTCAACCTGGTTTCCCACAACGGTTGGCGGCCATCAACCTTATCTCTCTCTCAGTGATTGCTCAAGCACGAGTTGAATTTGTTAATGAAAATGGTTATACTGAGCACATATCCATTGTTGAAATATGTTTGTTATATAAATCTGAGCACATGTCCATGCCAATGACGATTGATTATATTATGATGATTTCTCTATACCAAGCACATGTATATGCTTATGATGGTTGTTTTTAATCTGAGCATTGATCCATTGCCAATGGTGTCTTGTTACTTCTTAGCACTGTCCATTTCCTATGTTGTCAGTACCGATAATAACTATATTTAATCTGAGTGTTTTCTCTCGTCTGTGGTGGCACTTAGACTAAGGTTATGATGACTTAATATATTAATTGGACTGAGGTTTTGGTCATGTGCAATGATGATATAATCATATGTTATAGTAACTATTACTGAGGTTGTGTGCTATGGTCATGTGTTGTTATCTTTTTGGTTATTTTTAAGCTTCCTTTTATAAATTGTTTTGTTCCCCTCTATTTTTTAATCTGCAGCAAAGGCTTTAAGCCTGCTTGTACAAAGAACTACATTTGGGAAGCTGAGCTCACAACCTGTACATTGCTTAACAACGTACATTAGTAAAAAAGGTCTATATCTAGAAATGATGTTGCTGAATTTCATTTGTAGGAAAAATAATCGCTATAGGTAGAGTGTCAATTGATTCTGATGGAATGTATAGCATGCTTAAAAAAGGCATCTATAGATGATTGTTCCAGAAAAAAAAGTTAAAACAACTTTTAAAATTGGTCTATATTAACAGACTAACGTAATGAAACCATGGCGGAAAGCTGCAGACCTATATCAAGAACATTACCAACATAGTTGTCACATTTGTATTTTGAATCCTTTGTTTGTCTATGCAATGGTTGTGTACAACAACAACGACAACAAAGCCTATAAGTCCCAAACAAGTTGGGGTAGGCTAGAGTTGAAACCTAGTAGAAGCAATCAATGTTCAGGCACGTGAATATCTATTTTCCAAACACTCCTATCTATGCAATGGTTGTGTATTATTCATAAATATATTAAATTTTATAAGAATACATCATGTTTGAATGACAACCTAATTTACTTAAATGTATAGGCAACCATAGCATGGTATGTAGTGCATGTTGGTCACATGAATCAATGTGAAAAAATGAGTTGTTGGTCAAATAGCAAACAGCGTAACAAGTACTTACCCTAAGACATATTTTTTTACAATAATATTTCTGGAGCAGGTTACTGCTACTTCAATACTATGTGTTACTAAATTCCAAATGAGCAGAAAACGCTAGTGCACTACTTAAATCACTGAAGGAACTATGAGACTAGCTATGTTCAGTACTCGAATCTGCTAGGTACTGAATTCCTAGACACAAGCTGGTATCAAACATATTTTATAGATCATATATTGACAAAACAAAAAATTCTGAGACCACAATACATGGAAGAAAAATTGACAAAAGCAAAAACAAACAAGTCCTGTGGTATAGACTAAGAATATAGATTACAGTTAGTTCCAAATATGTGTAAAATTAAAAGCAGAGCCTGTGGTACACAGAGAAGGGGCAGGATATGGTACCTGTTAGTTGTGTAGATGAGAGCATTTGTGGAGGCGCTTGTGATGGAACAGCGCTAGTCTTACACCATAAGACCAACAGTGATCATGTGATGTAACATCGACTGATGCATTTTAATTTCAAAAGGAAATAGTAACTGGATTCTCAAGAATTATTTTCTCATGTATAAATATCATTGAACATTATTCAGTAACTTACCTATTCAATTGGACTGACACTGTCTTCTCTGACTTGTGAAACATGAACCTAATAATAATACAAAAAGGAAGCTAGCATCAATAGGTTGTTGTAAGGTGAGGAAAAAGGGCAACAAGAATCTGGTGAAAAAGGACACTGTCACAGCATCAGGCAAGACCATTTTTATTCCGTCATCCTTAACCTTTGAATGCAAGGAGCACCGCAGATAGTACTCTACTTAGTATGATGATCACTAGATATTGCTTTAACTCAGCTAAACATCCATTATTCTAAAATTGCTAAATTATTTATCCATTGGCTAGTTCTGTACGAAGGATCAGACATTGTATTGCTACTACCCCTGTATTTGGTCTGAATTTGCCTAACGACAAACATGACACATGACATGAATAATTCAGCCATCCACTACTCTATATAGCAAAAACTATCAATTCATAAGAAGAGAAAAAATATGGTGATAATCATGACAACTCCATCCTTTTGTTCAGTATATGCCACACTGTTATGAAAGGAGCACTGCAGGTAGTATTCTGTAGTCATCGATTTAGTAACATGCACACATCTAAGTGATAGCAAATATAAAACTGAATTTAAATTAATCACGAAGGCATGGAACAATTGAAAAAGGAAAGCAGCCATCGTCAAAGCAACTGGAAAGAGATGAAAATGAAGGGAACATAATCAAGAGAGGCAGCTGATTAAGCAAGTAACTGTAAAATAATAACAAATTGATGATTAACTAATGTGAAGTAAACTCTTGTTCTTAGCATATAGCAAGTTGGGCCGTTGAATATTAGTTTCAGACAAGGGTTCTGTAATTCCATGTCTTGCCAAAAAGTACTAAAACATGGGTTCTGCTCAAGCAGTATAATTTTATACATTTTGTTGAATGATTCAGTAACCAATAACGGCAATATAAATACTAAACAAGTGGATTTCTGCTTCTTGCAGCTTGCTTCATCCATTATAAAACCAAACAGCAGTGCATTATACCTCCACTTGGAGCACTTGACTTCTTGTTGGATTGCTGCCTTGCTGGATCTGAACCCGGAGTACAAGAGAAGTACCAGAGAGTAAGAGACAGAGAGGAGCTCTGTGCGGTGATGGTCGAGCACCTACCGCTGTAAGGCCCAAGCTTGCAGGCCGCTCTCGGAGGATGAACAGCGCACTGCAACGCGGGGGCGCCGGCTCCAGCGACCTACGGCCGCAAGTCCACAAGGTGTGACGGTGGCAGCTCAATAGTGGGAGTGGGCGCTGTCTCGCCAGCCACCTCTGCCCGCGCCGGTGCCTCACCGCACCTCTTGTCCTCCTCGATGGCGGAGGTGACACGGGTGGGCGTGGAGACGCGGAGCGCCCAGTCGCGGTGGATGGCCGCGGACGCAGGGCGGCACGGGACCGCCGCCGCCGCTGCTACGGAGAGCGCGGGAGGCGATGGCACCGCAATATCGCCGTGACCGGCTCATAGCACTTGCCCCGGCCCGCGAGGGACCACAAGGCGACGCCATTTCTTCACCATGCTCGGTGTCGTCGTTGCGGCGGCGGGCTGCTGATGCGTGAAAAGCGGAGGGGAAAGGAAAGAATAAGCTAGGGTTTTGGGGTAGCCAGTTTTTGATCAATCGAGAAAGAAGGCTGGTCGTCCGATTAGGGGATCGATGGTTGCGATAAACTGCGCACTAGATGGGCCTGCAAGAGAAGCTAGCCCAAGGGGTATTCCTAGCCTGGGCCTAGGTTGGCTAGCTGCATGGCCTAGGCACTAGACGGGCCTGAGCAGGAAGAATAAGGAGAACTCATAGAAAGCGACGAATCCTCATCATCTCGGCTCTCGTGGCTACACCAAAAAGATGCCAGAATTTGAAGCAGAACTTGAAAAGATGGATCGCCTTGCAAAGGAAGGCGTTTAGGTTGAGACCGCCGATTGGGAGCCTAGATCGGTAATATACTGTATGAGGAGGAATGTACATCACGGTGAGGACGGGAGCTTTAGATCCACAAATCAACCCATGAGCGAATTCATCCAGAGGATCTCCCAGGTAACTGAGGAGGTGAGGCAAGGGACTCTCACTTCTAATAAGGAGAAAGACATGCTCACCCAAGCACTCGGAACCAAGGAGCACCCTGGTCGCACTAGAGGAACCGATGTTGTTCCTTGGAAACTAGCATTCCCCCAAGAATCTAACACTTACCGGAGCCGCTCGAGGGGTAGACCGGATCAGGAGGTAGAGTATTTGAGGCGACTAAAAGAGATGGAAGATAGAATGGACGCACGGATTGACGCGACTGTTGAAGCACGAGTCCAACAAATTTTGTTGTCCAAGGGGTTAAGAGTACCACAAAACCCTACTCCTACTGCCTTTATCCCATAGTTTAGGGGTTGCAGCAGATGCGGATCGGCTCCGCTCGACGAAGAAGATGCGAATGTGCCTCATCCGGTGGACGGCATCACTAAACCCGTCAATGTCAAGTTGTACATCCGTCAGGAATGGACAAAGGACAAGGTGGCACTCGACCAGGCCTGGCCTGTGGGAGACGGGACCATTAATGGCCACCTAATTCCATTGGGGTACGCTCGCGTCACCATTGATAGAATACTTGATAAGAATTATAACTAGATGCACATTGAGTACCCCACAGCGGAAGACAGGCCAAAACTTGGCCATAACAAGGGCTCTCAAGTGGCCTGGCGCAAGTGCTTTGTTGTAACATGGCCACCGCGAGTGGCGGAGACCTGCGCAGTCAGCAGGTTACGAAGGCGTCTCTGACCTGTTACCAAAACGGAGGTTGTGCTCCCACGCCTCCAAACCCAGGAGAGAGAACGGTTGGTTAGATTGAGCTTGTAGGTTGCGGGCGACGGCCCTGACGCGGTCTCCGCCTAGTAGGCTCGCAGACGTCTCCGGCCGATTGGGTGGAGGCCGCTCCGACAGGAGACTAATTAAACGCCAACATTGTTTGGGTATGTGCAGGTAACCGGATGAGGGCGCTCATGGACTGCGCGGGTGCTCCAGCACGGTCTTCGCCCGTCGGGGTGAAGACCCAAGCAGGAGATCAGCGATCCTAGGATGCCGGAGGCCTACGGCTTTGGCACTCCCAGAGGCGGAGGCCCGAAGGCTCATCGTCAGATCCTGAGGCCGGATAGAGCGGAAACCCACGGCAGAGGCCCTAAAGCCCATCGCCGAGTCTTAAGGCCCGATGGGCCGGTTGATCATGCGGGCCCAATACTAGATGGTGGCATGGCAAGATTACCCCCGAGACAGAAGGCGAGTAGAGGAATATCCCAAGAATGTACTGTAGCAGTTGAGGGATACTACTGTAAACTCTGTGAATGTGGTAGTTGAGCCCTATAAATAGGGAACACTTGTAACAGTAAATGGTTGGTTGGTGAATGAATCAGTGAAACCCTAGCTTTCCGTGCCATCTCACCACACACCCTCCTATCGTGCCTAACCCGAGCCTCCACCGAAGGGCGACGTCCGAAAGGCAGAGGTCTCAGTCTCCCCCATGTTGTCTGAAGTCGCCAGTTTCAACATTGGCACCCACCGTGGTTTGGCTGAGACAAACCAACGATGACAGGGAAAAGAAAAACCACCACCAGAGCAGCAACGACCACGGGTCAGAGAGGAAGGCCTAGGCGCACCACTCGTAGCACTTATGCAACCTCACCAGCGGAGGATGGCACCAGAGCAGATGCCTAGGGTCAATAACCGGAACCCCAACATCAAGAGATCCAAGAGCCGGAGGCCCAACCAAACTTAGGTACAACACACGAGCAAGAACTGCAACAGCTGCAAGCATAGTTGCAACAAGCGCAATAAGAAAGGGACAGAATGGCAGCAGCATTCGTAGCGAATCAGCAAGCTACTCAAGCGTCAGCACAAGCAGCAGAAATAAGGCAGCAGTTGGTAGTCCTACATGCTGAGATGCTAAGTATGCAGCACGCAGTACCAGCGTCAACCTCCGCGATCCCAGCCTCTGCAGCAACACCAACCGCAAACATGCCTCTGCCAGTAATTAGCCCAACCACGATGCAAACTCAGGCGATGCGGAGGCCTATCGACCCCAAGTCCCCACTCTCGGAAGGCATACAACAATCACCATGGCCAACGGCGTACAAGCCAATCACACTACCAAAGTTCAATGGCAAGATAGATCCCCATCAATTCATTATGAGTTATGAGGCAGCAGTAGCCTCCGCCGGCGGAGACGACGCCATCCTGGCAAAGTCATTTGTTATTGCTACCGAAGGTGACGCGTTGGCTTGGTATTCCATGCTTAAACCAAGCACAGTCTATTCCTGGGAAAATCTCCGGGATAAGATATTGGCAAACTTCAAGGGGCTAGCAGCACAGTCGCTGACATCCACAGATCTGTTCCAGTGCAAACAAATGCAGGGAGAGACACTACACGACTACTTCCGGAAATTTGTGCAACTAAAGGCGAAGGCACCAGACGTCCTAGAAGAGATCGCCATTGAAGCGGCGATGAAAGGGCTCCGAATCGGGCCGTTCGCAGCACACCTAGCAAGAAAGAAACCAACTTCCATACAGCAGTTGTACGACAAGTTTGAGAAGTACTGCAGATCAGATAATGACCTCCGGAAAAGGCTGGAGGAGCAGGGTCAAAACAGACAGCAAAACAATAGCAAAAACTCATAGAAGAGCTATATGAACCAGAACACATCAAATCAGAAACCACGCCAGGGGTAGGTGCTCAGCATCGAGGGGCAACCTCACCCTGAACAAGGGCAACTAACAGGGCCAACAGGGTCGGAGACCCAGACCAGGAACCAAGGTAGGCAAGGCTACCAAGGAAAAAACTGGAACAAAAACCACAACCAGAAACAACGCAGGCCATATTGCGTTTTCCACGGCGAAAGCACAGGGCACAGCACTAAAGATTGTCCGGAGACAAAAGAGACATAGGAAAGAATGAAGAACAAGCAGACCGCCCAACCTCCGGCACAGCAGAATGCAAGAGAGGTCAACAACACCCACACAACTGGCCACCAGCAGTACTGCCCGATGTACCCAGCGCTAAACGCAAACCAAATACATCCCTCCACACTGGCCTCCGCCTATTACCCAGAATTCCTACCAGCATGGCGGTCAGCACCCTCATAGCAGCCTCCGGCGGCCAACTACAGGTCGGAGGCAAGCCTGACCTACATAAACCCAAAAACTCCCCACATAACCTACCTCGAAACAAACCAACCGTCACAAAACCAAAGCAGGTTCGAGTATCCGTCGCAACAGCAGCAAATGCCTCCGCCACCCCCTCACAACCAACTCCTAACACCAAAAAATGAGCCAAACCCAGAAAACCAAGTCAACCCTCATGGAGCACTGCCGACAATAGGCATGATACTGCCAATCGCCGGAGGATCATCAAAGGGTTTTCAAACAAAAAAACAAAAAAAAGATCACCTCCACCTGGTAAACAACATAGCAGTCCAAGGCCCAGCAAAATACACAGATTGGTCCAGAGTCCCAATCACCTTCACAGAAGAAGATCTCCAGCTAGAAAGCTACCCCCACACAGACACGATGGTAATCAAAACAAACATAGCAGCATGGGAGATAAGCAGAGTGTTGATCCACACGGGCAGCTCAACAGACATCATCTTTGCAAATACCTTCGACCAAATGAAGCTCAGCAGGAATCAACTACAGCCTTCCGAATCACCTTTGATAGGATTTGGAGGCAAGCAGATACAGGCACTAGAAAAGATATCACTCCTAGTGTCCTTCGGAACCCAAGCAAACGCCAGAATCGAATACATAACCTTCGATGTCGTCGATCTATATTACCCATACAATGCCATCTTGGGAAGAGGATTCACAACCAAATTCAACACAGCCCTGCATATGGCCTACCTGTGCATGAAAATACCAGCACTCCATGGTATCATCACAGTCCGAGGCAGCCAGAAAGAAGCTAGAAACATAGAAAAAGCAATCTACAGAGCCCAAAGAAACATCAATGCAGTTGAGTCGACAGACAAAGAACTAGAGCCTCCGGATATGCCCAGAGGAAAAATAGACATGGCAGATCAAGAAGAGACAAAGCTGACCCCTCTAGAAAAGGAGCTACTAGATAGGAAAGTAACCATCAGCTCAGAACTGAGCAAGGCAGAGGAGCATGAGCTCATGGAAACTCTAGTAAGAAACAAAGACATCTTCACCTGGTCAGCCTCCGACCTCCAAGGAGTCAGCAGGGACATCATACAACATGAACTAGATATAAATGAAAACATGAGGCCAAGAAAGCAAAAACAAAGAAAAATGTCGGAGGATAGAATCCTGGCAGCAAAGGCGGAGGTGCAAAGATTGCTAGATGCAAAAGTCATCAGGGAAGTCAAGTATTCAGAATGGCTCGCAAATGTGATACTGGTACCAAAGAAGAATGGCAAAATGAGAATGTGCATAGACTTCACAGATCTCAACAAAGCCTGCAAAAAAGACCCTTTCCCATTGCCAAGAATAGATGCCTACGTCGACAAGGCAGCCACATGCCAGAGGTTTTCTCTCCTCGACTGTTTCTCTGGGTATCACCAAATTTGGATGAAAAAAGAAGACAAAGAAAAGATAAGTTTCACCACTCCATTCGGGACATACTGCTACACCAGAATGCCGGAGGGACTCAAGAATGCCGGAGCGACCTTTGCCAGAATGACAAAGGAGGTTTTGGGATCACAGCCTGATAGAAACATCATAGCCTATGTCGATGACATAGTGGTCATGAGCAAGAACAGGAATGATCATGTCTCCAACTTACAGGAGACCTTCGCCAACCTAAGGGCAGCTGGCCTCCGCCTCAACCTAGAAAAATGTATATTCAGAGTTACAAAAGGGAAGATGCTCGGATACATCATAAGTAGCGAAGGCATCAAAGCAAACCCAGACAAAACAAGAGCAATAATGACAATGGCAGAACCCAAAAACAAGAAAGAAGTGCAAAAACTGATGGGAAGAATAGTAGCGCTCAATAGATTCATCTCAAAATCAACAGAACGCAGCCTTCCTTTCTTCCAAGCCCTGAGAGGCGGAGACAACTTTGAGTGGGGACCCAAGCAGTCGGAAGCATTTCACAACCTAAAAGAGTATCTAGCAAGCTCACTGGTGGTCTCCGTCCCAGAATCAGAAAGCCACCTATTAATGTACGTGGTGGCCTCCGACCATGCAGTCAGCGTAGTCCTAGTTCACGAGCTTGAAAAAGAATCAGGCAAAACTCAAAGGCTAGTTTATTTTATCTCAGAAGCACTGTCCAGAGCCAAGCTAAACTACATGGAGGTGGAAAAGTCACCTACGCAGTACTGGTGGCATCAAGAAAACTAAAGCACTATTTCCAAGCACACGAAATCTCAGTTCCAACATCACTGCCATTACAAGACCTGCTCAGAAACAAAGAAGCCTCCGGCAGAATAGGCAAATGGGCCACAGAGCTATCACAATTTGGTATCTCATATGTCCACAGAACAGCAATCAAATCACAAGCACTAGCTGACTTTGTAGCAGATTGGACACCTCCGACAAAGCCCAAGGTACAACCAATTAGCCAAGGCTGGACAACATTCACGGATGGAGCCTGGGGCCAAGCCAGAGCCGAAGCCTCCGCCGTCTTAATGGCACCCTCCGGCATCAGAATGAAATACACAGCCAGGCTAGAGTTCAAATCAACATACAACATTGCAGAATACGAAGGCCTGATCCTAGCGCTAAGCAAAGCAAAGGCCCTAGGGGCAAAAACATTGACAGTCAAAACAGATTCCCAAGTGGTCACTGGCCAAGTAGAGAAAGAATACACAGCAAGAGAGCCGGAACTCATCAGATACCTATCCATAGTCAGAAATTTGGAGCGGAGATTCGAGGGCTTTACCCTGAAGCACATACCAAGAGCAGAAAATGCAGAGGCAGATGAATTGGCGAAGGCTACAGCAAACAACCTGCCACTGCCACCAAATACTTTTTACCAGATCTTGAAGTCTCTGGCAACTACAGAGATACCTAAGGCACCAAAGGCAATACTACACCTGCAAAATGAAGATTGGAGAAAGGCGATAATAGAATTCCTAGAAGGCAAAACCAGCGAAGAAGATGAAGCGAAAGTAGCAAGAATACAGGCCAGAGCAAGGAACTACACAATCTTAGATGGTGTACTATACAAGAAAGGAGTAGTACAACCTCTCCTCAAGTGCATATCGCAGAGTGAAGGCATAGAGTTGCTTCAATAAATACACTCAGGTTTTTGCGGGTCACACATTAGCTCAAGAGCGTTATCAGCAAAGGCAATAAGGCAAGGCTTTTATTGGCCAACACACATACAAGACGCAGAGAAGACAGTTAGAACATGCAAAGCATGCCAAACATTCTCTCCAGGGCAGTCAAAACCATTGTTGGAGACCCAGCTTATACCTCTGACATGGCCGCTGCAAAGATGGGGTATGGACCTGGTTGGCCCATTACCGCCATCACAAGGAGGAAACAGATTCACAGTAGTAGCAATGGAATATTTCACAAGATGGATAGAGGCAAAGCCTCTAGCGAAGATAACCTCAGAAACTATCAGAAAATTCTTCTAGCAAAACATCATCTGCAGATTCGGTGTACCGAGGATTTTGACAGTAGACAGTGGAAAACAATTCGATTCAGAGAACTTCAAAGAATTTTGCAAAAGCATAGGGACAAAACTAGCCTTCGCCTCAGTATACCACCCAGAGTCCAATGGTGCTATGGAAAGAGCAAACAGAATAGTATTCTCAGCAATATCAAAAACATTGCTGGGCCTACGCAAAGGAAAATGGGTAGATGAATTACCTAGAGTCATTTGGTCACACAACACATCCGTCTCAAGAACAACAGGATTCACACCATTCAAACTGCTTTATGGAGAAGAGGCCATGATGCCAGAAGAAATAAAGCATGAAAGCCTCCGCACAACGAGTCAGCTAATGTTGCAAGATGAAGAATATGCAAAAGAAACCATAGAAGCAATAAGACTGCAAGCAGTCGAAAACAATGCAAAATATCAGTCCCAAACCAAAAACTAGAGAGACTCCCAGGTGGTAAGGAAAGACATAAAACACGGAGACCTCATACTCAGAAGAAAACCCAACGCACAACTGGTCGGCAAGTTGCAACCGAAATGGGAAGGCCCTTACACAGCAACGGCAGCAGGCCGACCTGGTTCTTTCCACTTGACCGACAGCGAAGGTGTCACAACAACCCACACATGGAATATTGACAGCCTACGCAGATACTACATCTAGGCAATGTACCAAAGGGCAACCTCCGCAAAATATAAGCGGAGGCCCCTCCATGCATTTACCATAGTTTTTTTACTTCAATCAAAACAAAATGTAAAAGAGCCTGCACTCTTTTCCTCATAGGGGAACTCCAAGCGGAGGTGAGGTTTTTAATGAGGCAGGCTCAATGTAAAAATCCTCTACAAGTATAAAGAGGTAATTCCCCAAAAGAACGACCCAAAAACCCAAAACCGAAAGCGGTCAGCTCTGGCGCCGCAATATTCGATAAACAAAAAGTACAGGTCCTTTCAAAGCGCCAGCCGTAGGCACGGGCAATTTGAAACGACCTCTATGGCCAAACAGGCCTTCGACCTTGACAAAGACCTATCCAAAGTCAGGCATCGAGGCAACAAAAACAGCCAAAATAGGCCTTCGACCTTGACAAAGACCTGTCCAAAGTCAGGCATCAAGGCAAAAAATTCTTGGCCAAAAAGGCCTCCGACCCTTGACGAAGACCTGAACAAAGCCAGGCAGCAAGGTCAAAAAAAGGGAGAGCCAAAAAGGCCTCCGACCCTCAAAGAACAAATTCAGGCGCCCAGGAAAAACAACCTCGACAAAATAGGCCTCCGTCCTTAAAGAAAAACACCCCTAGCATCAGGGGCAACAAATTTGTGGCGCTAGACTAGGAAGAAGGCCTCTAGCTAGAAAGCTACCCAAGGTCTCCGGCATCGAAAATAGGAAAAAATAAAAAATGCCTGACAAAACACTACCACCAATGCGGCGCCAGGCTTCTTTACTCCGAAAGATCTCAGGGGGAACGAATGATTCAAACAAGATACAGGCTATTAAAGCCAGGATACGATCCAACCAACAACGTACAAAAATGTTAACACCCAAAAGCCACCACCCCACTATAAAAACGGATTCCCCCCATGCCCTTAAAAAACTCAGTCAGCATAAGGCGCAAGGGCGCAAGGGGGGAGCAAGGCATAGCACAAGCAAAAGCCTGTACGATAGCCATGGAGGCAGGGGTCTCCTTAGATATCCAAATCGGCCATAGATACTGTACGAAAACTCATAAAATCGGAGGCAACAGTAGACAGTCGGAGGCAGTGGGAAAAGAGATAGGACCCACGGCACTGTGATGAACAGTAAAGGCCTACGGGAGAAGGGGGATATCGCACGAAAACTCGTAACATCCCCCTGGTGTCGGAGACCTAACCTGCCATCTCCAAAGATCAACCATGTCCCGCCGGTCGAAAGACTACGGAGACTTCTACCCCGGCCGTCAAGCAAGCACCGAGAATGAGAAAAAATGGGGTGGAGGTCCTGGCCACCACCTCTGTATCGCGCTCGCTCGCCCAAGCAAAGGACAACGGTGTGTGAACTCGGGACTAGACGAGATATGTAAACTACCACGATGGGCTCAAGCCACCACACAAACAATCAAGAAAGTGAACCTGTCTTGTATTCCATAAAGCGTCGAGAAACATTCTTACAGGACACCAACTTGAGATAAAATCCTAACTATTGTGGCGGAGGTCCGCGCCAAGCGAGCGCGCGAGTAAACCCAGCGCGCTCGTCATCTATGTCAAACCTAACTGACTCAAACACGTCGCGCGCAACGCTGCGGGGAAAGGCCAAACGCCAATACTCCCAAAGCTCTCCGCTCATGAAAATACCGTCGTTGTAGAGAGTCAAAGGCGCAACATCATGCGCAGGCTCCCGATTCGGAACCTGCGCAAGGTTAAAATTTTCCACAAAACCATTCAGAACAAAATAAACTTTATTCACAAAAGTCCAGCTAGACTACAAAATACACGCTAGAACAACTAAGTGCTACAAAGAGCCTAGACCTCCGGCGCATCAGCCGTAGCGGAAGTCTCTGGAGCGGAGCTCGCATCAGCTGCGGGCTGGCACGGCGCCTCTGGCCTCCGACCACCGCCTATCGTAGATCCCCCGGAGCGCCACCAACGGCGGAGGCACCGACCGCAGTCGCCGAGTGTGGAACCGACGGAGGCCTGCCCGCAAGACCCTTCTACACGTCCTACAACATAGGATAGAGTGTCAGGGTCAAAAGCAACGAAAGCCTTCGCAGCAAAAAGAAAAAAAACGGCTACAAAGACTATAAATACCTTCGCCCTCTTGTCCTCCACCAGTTTCCGGGCAGCAGATCTCCCAAATGGAGCCCAAAAGTGCCCGATGAAATTTCTCAAGGTTTTTCGCAAACCAAGAGAGGTCTCACCAAGCTCCTCCAGACCAGGCAGCGCCCCCTCCGGAATACTTTCGGTATGCGTACACCCGCCGCGTGCCAAAAGTTTGGCATAATTCGCCACTCTCGCTAGCGCCCCGTAGTCCGTGCAACCGTTGATCAGACCGGGGAGCTTCGCAAGGTGACGCTTTAGCCAGGAGGCGAGGGCGTACACGCTGTCTTCCTCTGGAGGAGCAGAGGTTTCGCCTCCGAGCTCGACGACGGTGGCCCGGTAGTGGCCGACGGTTGCAGCAAGGACTCCTTTGACCGAGTCCAAACGCCTCATCGTCAAAGACAGTTGCTCCCTCACCGCCGCTGCGGATTCCTTCTCTGAGGCAAGCTCTTGCCAGAGACCCTCGGTCAGCTCGCTCGCCCTACGGGCCTGCTTGATGGACAGGACCTCTGCTTCCCGGGCCTTGGCGAGATCGGCCCTCAAGCCATCCTTTTCTCGCTCCTTCTCCGTTAGAGACAGGCGGAGAGTTGCAAGAGAGTCTGACAGACCCCCCTTTTCACCTTCCAGCCGCTCGATTTCTGCCTTGAGCGCTTCGATCGCGGCGTCTCGGTCGGAGACCTCGTGGGTGCAGCGCTCTTCCATAACAACACCCATGTGATACCCCTACGACCAGAGGGAGAAAACAAAAGCGATCAGCAACGGAATCAAGAACAAGTCTAGAAGCAAGCATACACAAAAAAATAATAATAATAAAAGAAGGAAAGGGGCAAACCCACCGGAGACGCACCAGGCTCTGGTGTTCCAGGTGAACGCGGAGAAGCTGGAAGAAATCCATGTCCCTCAGACGCTGTTTGAAGCGATCTGTTCAAAGAAGAACAAACAAACATGAAACGATAAGGTGAGAAAAGCAAATCTCACGTTAAACGCACCAACAACCAAAGACCACCTCCGACGTCTCCAAAAATGGCAAGATAACACTCCTCCCAACCTGAGATAGAAGTGTCGAAGGAGCCTACGTAAAAAAAACAACAAACAACAACAACAGCAGCTCAGGTCAGAGGGCAGATCAGAAACAGGCCAAATAATGATCAAAATAAAAACATCTTATACTCACTCGGTCCCGGCGCCGTCAGCCCCGGCTGCCCCGGACCGAACCTAGCGCCCGCAGCGGCTGCTCGCTCCTCCGGGGTGAGGAGTCCTACCATGACATCACCTACAAAGCAACAGATACACAGTATTAGCACTTAGCGCAATACGCAAAGGAATGAACTGGGCGAAGACAATAAACACAAAGATGTGCACCTAGCGGACTTACTCATGAAAAACCCAGGCTGGGCGGCTTGCCGCGCCCCCTGAGCAGAAGTCTCTGCCATATCGTGTGACAAAGGCCCAAAGGGCCAAACTTCCTCAGCCAGCGGCCCAGCGGGTGGAGGGCTCGAAGAAGCCCGAGCCATCGGGCCCTCCTCAGCAAGCGCGGCCTCCAGCCGACCGACGTCGGCCGCAGGCACGGGCGAAGGCGCGACAATGGCAGGGGACGAAGGAGGATGCCGCAGGACGACCTCCATGTCCTCTTCAGAGCTTGAGCACAGCCCGCCAAGAACGTCGGGCAAAGGCTCGACAGCGCTATCTTACGGCTGTTCGCCGACGCTTGTAGCACCATGAGAGGAGCGCGCCGTGGCAGCGCTGGTTTCCGGACGCCCGGCACCGCTCACAGCTCCGCTCTTCGGGCACACTAGAGCTACGGGAGAGCCGATATCCCCTCCGCTCGCAACTCGCGCGTCCGCAGACGGGACGGAGGAGCTCTCCATGTCTTCACTGCCGGCGGAGGCCACGCCCGCACTACCGGCAGAAGACATGGCTGGCGCAATCAATGGAGCACTGCTCTTCTTCTTTTTCGCGGGAGCCCGAGCAACAAAAGCACCCTTCCTCTTCTTAGACTCGGCCTCCATCGTAACGTTCTTCGCGAAGGCCTTTTTCTTCTTTTTCTCAATCGAGGCCAGAACCTCGGCGGGAACCTCACGCTCCCGGTAGACGATCCCGACCTCCTCAAAAACTCGATTCAGCCACGGCATGGTGCCCGCCACAGCCATCCAAGACGTGTACTCATGCTCGGAGATCTTGCCAACCAACCCTATGGCGGCCTCCTCAACCTTGGAGACAAAACTATCCTTCGTCACCCCCTCCCCCAAAGACCGACCAAAATGGGGAAACGGAATCCTGGCCTCCAGCCCAAAGACTGGGATCTTCACCTGTTCCAGCCAAAAGGCTGGGTAGTTTTTGCCCAGCGGCCAGTAGTTGGAGGCCATAATCTCCTCCACCAGGTCGCGGCCACCGGAGTAGCGGCACGTTGCCGTAAAAGCCTAATCATCGGAGACACCTCCTCCGGTGGATCCACATGCATGAGCAGCGACATCTCCTCCATCCTAGAAGTCAATGGATACTCCGAGAACTCTGCGCCATCCTCGGCGATGCCATCCAGCCGTGATCCCACTTGCCCTTCTGGCAGAAAGAGATCTCCAGGCGGTCCGCGCCCTGGTTCCTCTTAGACATAAAGGTGCAACTACCATACTGGTAGATCACCTCCACCTCCTTGCCCTCTCGCACCTCCTTTTTCTTCTTCAGCTGCTTCTGCAGCTCGTAGTACGCGCAAAAGGTATCCACATTCGGGTCGGCACCATAAGACACACACGCCCAGCAAAATTTGCTAAGCGTGAGGAAGGCTGTAGGGGTCAGATATTGGAGCTGGACATTGAAGGTCTCCAACACCTGACGAAGGAAGGGGATGTAAGGAAGGCGGAGGCCGCAGGTGAAGAAGTCCTAAAAGACCACTGCGTACCCCTCCTCCGGCTCTGGAACAGTCTGACCCGGCGGAGGGATTTTAACCCTGGAAGGTGGAAAACATGACTCCTTCAACATCTCCGCGATTGCCTCCTCAGTAATAGAGGAGGGGCCGAAGTCCCAAGACTTTATCGCCATATCTCTAGAGTCGGCGGCGATCAGATCTCCGATAGACACAAAGACACTCCCCAAATCCTCCTCCGCTAGTTTTTCTAACTCCAACGCGGAGGCAGAGGCAAGCATGCACTCCTCAAAGCACGCACCCCAGCCAACGGCCCTAATGCCGAGAAGGTGGCGATAGGGACCGAAAAAGGTGGGCCGACGAGTTTGGGCGGAGGCGGAAGAGAAAGCCACCGCGACAGTAGCCTAAGCGCGAGACGCAGGCAGAACACGCGAGTGCAGCGAAAGGCGAGAGTAAAGAGGGCAAAGAGCGACTACTCAGAGCAAGCGAAAGCGAACGAGCAATGCGGGGGGGGGACCCCGCCACCAACAACACCCTTATATAGGCCGCGGCCAGGTGGTCCGCCTCCCGCCGTACAACGGTCATCCCCAGAGAACTCGCCTGCCAACGGTCATCCCCAGAGAACTCGCCTGCCAAACAACGGTCACCTCTGGATAAGTCGCAAGATGCACAACGGCTATATTTGTAGCCAAATGGCTACTTTGACAAGACCAACGGCCGCGCCAGAGTGCGCCAGGGGGGAACCGGCAGAGATTGGTCGGAGACATGACCAACGGCCGCGCTAGAGCGAGCCAGGGGGAACCGGCGGAGATCGGTCAGAGACGTGACCAACGGCCGCGCTAGAGCGGGCCAGGGGGAACCGGCGGAGATCGGTCGGAGACGTGACTATGCGCAGTCTCTGCCCCCGCGGATGTCCTTGTTTAGGGCGTTTTTGAGCTCACGGCACGCTCAGGTGGACCGCGGTCTCAAAAGGGGGGAACTATTGTAACATGGCCACCGCGAGTGGCAGAGACCTACGCAGTCAGCAGGTTACGAAGGCATCTCCGACCTGTTACCAAAACGGAGGTTGTGCTCCCATGCCTCCAAACCCGGGAGAGAGAACGGTTGGTTAGATTGAGCTTGCAGGTTGCGGGCAACGGCCCTGACGTGGTCTCCGCCTGGCAGGCTCGCAGATGTCTCTGGTCGATAGGGCGGAGGCCGCTCCGACAGGAGACTAATTAAACGCCAACATTGTTTAGGTATGTGCAGGTAACCGGATGAGGGCGCTCGTGGACTGCGCGGGTGCTCCAGCACGGTCTCCGCCCGTCGGGGCGAAGACCTAAGCAGGAGATCGGCGATCCTAGGATGCCGGAGGCCTACGGCTTTGGCACTCCCAGAGGCGGAGGCCCGAAGGCTCATCGTCGGATCCTGAGGCCGAACAGAGCGGAAACCCATGGTGGAGGCCCTAAAGCCCATCGCCGAGTCTTGAGGCCCGATGGGCCAGTTGATCATGCGGGCCCAATACCAGATGGCGGCATGCCAAGATTACCCCCGAGACGGAAGGCGAGTAGAGGAATATCCCAAGAATGTAGTGTAGCAGTTGAGGGATACTACTGTAAACTCTGTGAATGTGGTAGTTGAGCCCTATAAATAGGGAACACTTGTAACAGTAAATGGTTGGTTGGTGAATGAATCAGTGAAACCCTAGCTTTCCGTGCCATCTCACCACACGCCCTCCTTTCGTGCCTAACCCGAGCCTCCGCCGAAGGGCGACGTCCGAAAGGCGGAGGTCTCAGTCTCCCCCACGTTATCTAAAGCCGCTAGTTTCAACACACTTCATTAAGCTTGACCACCAATTGTCCTCTGATGATGAGGATGACTACGAGTCTTCGCCCACCTACGATGATCACTCACCATCTCCCAATAGAGATCACTCCCCTCCTCATCGCTTGCCATCACCCCCGAGAAGACTCCTCCTCCTCCTCCTCCATCTTCATCAGCCCCGGGAAAACAAAATTCTCATTGTTATCCTCCTCCTCCTCCTCCACCTGAGCCCAAAACAAGATCAAAGGCATCCTCATAGTCGTAGAAAAGGTCCTTGGATTCGGTCGCTAATGCTCCCAAAGTGGACCAACAAAAAAGAAAAAGGTCGTTCAGTGGCAGCGTTACAAACTTGATGGAAGGAAAATTTACAGCACACATCTCGAAGAAAGATTGTGTTAGTTTCTTCAATCTTTGTGCCTCACTGCCTCCATGTTTGTTGAAGTCCGAATTCGAAAGGCAAACACAGAATCTGTACGCTACAATAAGAGCCGATGAAATACACAATGAAGATTTAAAGAAGATATAGAAGTACGTCGAAGACAACCCCGAAGTAACCATGGAAGAAGCTGCGAACATCTATTATGATGTACAAGGGACGAGAACACCAGCAGTGAAGTATGAAAGGGGCAATCTTTTGGTTCCCGATAACGAGTATAAAAATTTAACAACATATATGCGCTAGTTGCATGAATATTACATGGCTCAAGCAACGGAGACGGAGGACTTTGGTTTTGAGGTTATTATCCGTTCGCCACACGTTTTTCATTATCCTGAAGAAGAGAAGTTCGATGTCGAGTGAGAGTGTTTGTTCTAGCTATAGCAGAAACACTCTCTCGATTCATAAATGTTGACGTTGTGGACTATGTAAGTACCCAACACGCATGATATTATAATTAACTACTCTCTCGAGATACAAATTGTTAACTTTTGACCAATTCCCGTGATTTTATGTAGGTGTATAGCAAAATTTTGTATAATAAAAAACAATGAGAGCTTCCAACTGAATTTTTTAATAGTCAATGATTTCAAATGAAAAAGTCGTCAACAACAAAATTGTAGAATTCATCGGGATCTACAACTTTTGTTTTACTTATTTCTCCATCTGATAATTTGGTAGTATACATTGTTCATAATTGGATAAATCTTTCTTGTGTTGACATATAAGTGTGTGAGAGATGTATCATTTGTGAACAATATATACTGCCACCTTGTTAATTATATAAAGATTATGTAACAAAAATATGTTACTAAGCAAAAATTTTATATAAAGATTATGTAACAAAAACATGTTAAAAATTGCGAGCGAGCTGGATAGAGGTGAGGCACGTGAGCTCAATGTGGGGCCCATTTTCTTTAGCGATAGACAGGTTGACGGTATACTTAGCTTTAGCGACAGACAATTCAACGTTAAATATCAATATCTATAGCGACAGACAATAAATCGCTAAATGAGGAATTAGCGATAGATGGTCTATGAGTTATATTTAGCGACAGATCATCCATCGTTAAATATAATTTTTAGCCTCAGATGTCTGACGGTGATGCGGTGTTGTGGTGTAGTGCCACCGCACGCTTCCAACGCTGTAAGGATAGCATAGCGAGCTGCTGCGCTCTAGGACCTCCTAGGCACATGTTCCCACTGTACCAAACCACTATCTTTTTTTTTCTATTTTCCCTTTTAATTTTCCTCTTGAACTCTATCCAACCTGCCATCAACTTTTTTAGATATTTTCCCTTTTAATTTTCCTCCTAAACTCTATCCAGTCTGTCCAACCAGCTTCAATCCTCTCATCACGGTTGGGACCAGCCTGCAGAGGAAGGTCACCTGAACTATCGATTATACAGGGGGCGAACGCTTCATACATTCGTCCAGGAGGAGAAACGCTGCCAAGATGTTCTCACGCTCTTGCCATTTGTACATCCGCTCCTCCCTCCCTCCCTCCCTGTCCTAGCGGCGGCCAGAGGTGGCACTGCAGCCCTGACTCGGCTGCCAACAGTACCATTGCTCCTTATTCTGTTTCCACATATGATATTCTATACATGCGTGATCCCTGAGCCCTCCCTTAACTTGGGTTGTTCATTGCCAGGCAATCACAAGGCCATGACCAGGCCACGACTGTTGTCAAGCTTTCACATTTAGGTCCCTGCAATGTCTTGCACTTGTTTAGATATCGGGTATAAGGAGTTTCTCTAATATAATCTCCTGAAAAGAGTAGCGAGCAACACTATAGTACTCGCTTTACTTGCTGCGTTGATTTTTTTAGTCTTTTGAATCAATAAATTAAATAATTGCCATACTAGACTCAACATTAAAGCAAATTAAGCATTGACTAAATATATAATTGCCATAGATGAACAAAGAGATTAGGAGCAATTCAGCAAACGGATATGTACCTCAACTGGAGCAACAGATCATCATGTGGACTCGCTCGTCACTTGCGTCGTGCGTATTGCATAATACGCGGCTGTGGCCTGCCTGTCGCCTGTCAGGCTGCCAGCAAGGTCGCGAGTAACGACGATGACAATGTTGCGGGGGAGCGGCAAGGGGCGTGTAATGGAGTGGCTTCCCAGACACCAGATCGATCCAGTGGCTAGCAGTGGACGGAAGGCGAAGCATCGGCAGTTGGCATCTCACACAGGTCTAAGGTTTTTTACCTTCTTCCGTTGGGACACGCTAATGTTCATTGTCCATTCTCTGTTAGGCCAGAAGCCATCTATACCTATAGTAGACATACATGGGACTGGGCCCCGTGGCTTCGAGGGCCCAGTGCTTAGACTGCACAGCTTGAGACCCACCCCTCAGGGCCAGGCCAACAAGGAACTGACTCTAGCCATCCGATATAATTAAATAAATGGCTCACAGTCATTTGAGAGTACCATAGCAAAGCCTGAGAGTAGAAGCTTGCAACCCATCCTAAGCTTTTCAGTTCATAACTAAATCTTGGTTGATCCTTAATATTTCATATGTATAACTAATAAGTCAAATGTGCAGAGGCGCTATGAACATTTCGCCACATGTTTTCCCAAAGAAATTCTGTTTTCATAGAAGACTTAGCTAGTCATTTTGGAGGAGCAAGAGCCCCACTCCTCTATAGTAATAGCCTATAGAGCAGGAATTCTACATTGGTGGACTAATATACGGTGTCTCAGCATGCAGTTGGTGAATCATTGGTTCCTTAATTAAGGAGGGAAGAAGGGAGGACATACCCCACTTCCACGTTTTCTTATATATATGTATGGCATTTCTAGGCACATTCTCAGGACCGCATAATAGCACGAGAATTTGATTAGTGAGAATGGGATATATAATGAAGATGAGAGTAGGTATATATGGGCACCATTTTAGGTACTCGGAGAAGCAGTAAGATATATATTTGGAATCGGAGACAAACAAAATAAAGTTGAATGATTCAAGGATGAAGCACGGCAGATCCTGTGGAGGTGTAGGATGCATGGCGCATCCACTGGACGAACTGGCCTGGTGTCCTAGAAACAAGGACCTACTGGGGTGTGGTCAGCTGCAGTGGCGGAGCTAGGGAACTTTCGCGACTAGGGCCAATATTATGAACCACTAACACTAGATCACATGCTAATGGATAAAAGTAATGCTAGTATATAGATTTAGGTGGAAAAAACAAAGGGATTACTCTAGTGTTTTTTCTCACGTCTAGGGCCATGACCATACTGGCCCTAGCCGTATATCCGCCACTGGTCAGCTGCCTTCTTGTGTATCTGGATAGCAGCTCCTATGGCGGTCACGGCTCCTTGTATAATCGCATGACCTAATGCGCGTGCCTGCCAACTCATACTTAAAAAAATTGGTGAACGATCTCCTTCCTTTCAGTCTATCGCCGGTAGTTGGTGCAAACATGAACCCACTAATCCAGTTCAGACATACTTCAAAAAATAGTTCACCAAAGATCTAAGATAGTATTAATCATTTTGTAGCAAATTAATTGGTGAACGATGCGGTACACCACTCATTTAGTTCAATTAAAGGGAGAGAATATAAAATGCTTCTTCACAGAACAAAAATAACAATGTATGGTGCTTTCAATTCAGTGCCGCTGCTAGACCAAGTGCTATCTGGTACAAATTGCATTAAAGGATTCAAAGTTCGTATTAGTCTAAGGATAACTTAGGGGCCGTTTGGCACGGAATCAATGCTAATTCAGAGTTATAATAGCTAAAAAGTTAATAACTAGGTTGTTTACTAGTTTCTTGTACCAAATTATATTTCACTTTTACTTTCTCCTGAGTCAACTTTAATCAAATTTATAGAAAAATGTAACAACATCTAGGAAAAAAATAGTTTCATAGAACATTATTTACCCTTTTAGATGTTAGTGTACGTTTTGAAAAACTTAGTCAGATTTAGAGAAATTATTTGACTACAGATAAAGTCAAAGCAAATAATGATTTTGAACGTAAGGATGTACAAATATATATTAACCACATCCCAAAAATCCTCATACAGCATATTCAAAATCAGTTATAGAAATGTAATGGTAGCTGGACATTGGGTGTGTATAAATGGCCTTGTCCATGGGGACAGGTGTCAGGTTGCATGACTATGTGCTCTAGAACTAATATGGATTTTGTGTAAATACTACGATATATCAAAAGTTTAGCACTAATCTGGAGTGTGCCATACACCCGCTGATCAGATTTGTCATTAATTTGGTCGCATGCACGATATATGAGGTTGATGTATTCCACGACGGCCCATGCGGTCCTTGGTAGTGTTTCGAGATATTGGTCTTCATAGAGGACAAGAGGAAGGTGGTTTCAACACAGTCTCATGATAGGCCATACACCTCGGTTCTGTGACCTACTGCTGGCTTGATACAGTACTCCCCGTGCCTGCCATGCCCAAGTTTGTAGGTAACTTATATCCTTGTTCCTATTTCATCTAGAGCACAAGCTTAGCTTTGGCCACTGGATCACATACTTATATGATAAACTTTCGTGTGCGTTGCTGGACATCAATAATGACTTATAGTGAATAGTGATATCTGTTATTTAAATTGTTGCTACTGCGAGTGATGTACTAACCGAACTCACTATAATAACCTCTCTTCATTTTTGCAGATGATTCAGCAAAACAGAGCCTATGCTCAGCTTCCAAGACAGAGAAGTTGCTCTGTTTTTAGCTATCTTATCTCACTTTCGCTCAAACTATCCCTGTTATTACAACACGTAGTTCACAGATATTTATAGGACACATAAACCATGTATTGTATCCCACTGGCCGCCACCTCCTCAGTCCCATGCATTGTTAGTTCCGGTCGTTGTGTCATGGGTCAGCGTTTTGGGCTCTCGATTCAATACCAAGGCTATGAGTTCAGACACACTGCCTGCCTACTCTCTCTTTTTCTTTGGACCAATAGTTACAATATGGGCCAAAAGCACAGTGGAATGGACAAAGGACAAGGTGGCACTCGACTAGGCCTGGCCTGCGGGAGACGGGACCATTAATGGCCACCCAATTCCACAGGGGTACGCTCGCGTCACCATTGACAGAATAGTTGATAAGAAGTATAACAAGATGCACTTTGAGTACCCACAGCGGAAGACAGGCCAAAACTTGGTCATAACTAGGGCTCTCAAGTGGCCTGACGCAAGCGCTTCATTAAGCTTGACCACCAATTGTCCTCTGATGATGAGGACGACTACGAGTCTTCGCCCACCCGCGATGATCACTCACCATCTCCCAACAGACATCACCTCCTCCTCATCCCTTGCCATCACCCCCGAGAAGACTCCTCCTCCTCCTCCATCTTCATCAGCCCTGGGAAAAGAGAAGACTCCTCCTCCTCCATCTTCATCAGCCCCGGGAAAACAAAATTCTCATCGTTATCCTCCTCCTCCTCCACCCGAGCCCAAAACAAGATCAAAGGCATCCTCACAGTCACACGAAAGGTCCTTGGATTCGGTCGCTAATGCTCCCAAAGTGGACCAACAAAAAAGAAAAAGGCCGTTCAGTGGCAGCGTTACAAACTTGATGGAAGGCAAATTTACAGCACACATCTCGAAGAAAGATTGTGTTAGTTTCTTCAATCTCTGTGCCTCACTGCCTCCGTGTTTGTTGAAGTCCGAATTCGAAAGGCAAACACAGAATATGTACACGGCAATAAGAGTCGATGAAATATACACTGAAGATTTAAGGAAGATACAGAAGTATGTCGAAGACAACCCCGAATTAACCATGGAAGAGGCCACGAACATCTATTATGATGTACAAGGGACGGGAACACTGGCAGTGAAGTATGAAAGGGGCAATCTTTTGGTTCCCGATAACGAGTATAAAAATTTAACAACATATATGTGCTAGTTACATGAATATTACATGGCTCAAGCAATGGAGACGGAGGACTTTGGTTTTAAGGTTATTATCCATTCGCCACACATTTTTCATTATCGTGAAGAAGAGAAGTCCGATGTCGAGTGGGAGTGTTTGTTCCAGCTATACCAGAAACGCTCTCTCGATTCATAAGGTTGACGTTGTGGACTATGTAAGTACCCAACACGCATGATATTATAATTAACTACTCTCTCGAGATACAAATTATTAACTTTTGACCAATTTCCATGATTTTATGTAGGTGTATAGCAAAATTTTGTATACTAAAAAGCAATGAGAGCTTCCAACTAAATTTTTTAATAGTCAATGATTTCAAATGAAAAAGTCATCAACAACAAAATTGTAGAATTTATCGGGATCTACAACTTTTGTTTTAGTTATTTCTCCATCTGATAAAGTGGTAGTATACATTGTTCATAATTGGATAAATCTTTCATGTGTTGACATATAAGTGTGTGAGAGATGTATCATTTGTGAACAATATATACTGCCACCTTGTTAATTATATAAAGATTATGTAACAAAAATATGTTACTAAGCAAAATTTTTATATAAAGATTATGTAACAAAAACATGTTAAAAATTGCGAGCGAGCTGGATAGAGGTGAGGCACATGAGCTCAGTGTGGGGCCCATTTTCTTTAGCGACAGACAGGTTGACGGTATACTTAGCTTTAGCGATAGACTGTTCAACGTTAAATATCAATATCTATAGCGACAGACAATAAATCGCTAAATGAGGAATTAGCGACAGATAGTCTGTGAGTTATGTTTAGCGACAGATCATCCATCGATAAATATAATTTTTAGCGTCAGATGTCTGACGGTGATGCGGTGTTGTGGTGTAGTGCACCCGCACGCTTCTAGCGCTGTAAGGATATCATAGCGAGCTGCTGCGCTCTAGGACCTCCTAGGCACATGTGTTGAGCTATGATCCAAATTCAAGCTTGGGCCGAAGCGAAGTAGCCCATTAGCGTTAAGACGGACTACACCATCTATTTGTTCTGTATTGCTAATAGACGAGGGTGTGGGGTTTTTTCTCCCTATATATACGGACCACCTCCCTCATGAAAAGAGGCATCATAGACTTGTATACGGGAAGGCCCCCAGGTTAGGGTATCCCTAAGTTGTAAATCTCCGGCGTTTGTAACCTCACCCGATATAGTGAAGACTTGCTGGCTGGTGCCCGTGGTTTTTTTCCTTTCACCTTGGGAGGGTTTTCCACGTTAAAATCTCGCGTCTCCTGTGATCTACTATTCTTCGTCGTTTATATTGCCTATCATTTACAACAAGTGGTACCAGAGCTTGGTTTGACCTTAGGGTTTTTGCGATGGCATCGATGAAGTTTGATCTACCGCTGCTGGATTACAAGACAAGATTTGCACTGTGGCAAGTCAAGATGCGGGCGATTCTAGCACAATCTTTGGATCTTGATGAGGCGCTGGACAGTTTTGAAGGAAAAGGGCAGAAGTTATGGACCACTGAAGAGAAGCGGAAGGATCATAAGGCTCTGTCTCTGATTCAACTTCATCGACATAATGATATTTTGCAAGAGTGCTACAGGAGAAAACTGCCGTAGAGCTTTGGCTCAAGCTAGAATCGATCTGTATGTCCAAGGATCTAACCAGTAAGATGCACGTGAAGATGAAGTTGTTCACGCACAAGCTACAAGAAGGTGGTTCGGTGATGAACCACTTATCGATCTTTAAGGAGATCGTTACCGACCTAGTGTCGATGGAGGTAAAATATGATGATGAAGATTTAGCTCTTCTACTGTTATGCTCACTGCCTACTTCGTTTGCAAATTTCCGAGATACCATATTATTAAGCCGTGATGAACTAACCCTTGCAGAAGTATATGAGGCCCTCTAGACAAGGGAGAAGAGGAAAGGTATGGTTCAGTCTGATGTGTCCTCCTCCAAAGGCAAAGTGTTGCAAGTTAGAGGCAGGCTTGAGCAGAAAACCTACAACAACAACAATAATCGAGATAAGAGCAAGAATGGTAAAGGCCGTTCTAAGTCTAGAGGGAGGGATAAGTTCTGTAGGTATTGTAAGAAATATACTCATGTCATTGAGGATTGTTGGAAGCTGCAGAATAAGGAGAAAAGAAACGGAGACATTCTCGTTGTTCTTGTTGGTTGTGTTGCTGGTCGTGATGAATGGATACTTGATTATGCATGCTTGTTTCATATATGCTCTAATAGAGATTGGTTCAGTTCTTACGAGTCTGTATAGAGTGGAGATATCGTGCGTATGGGACATAACAACCCATGTGAGATTGTGGGCATTGGCTCTGTTCAGATCAAGATGCTTGATGGCATGATACGCACACTGAAAGATGTGAGACACATACCAGGGATGGCCAGAAATCTTATCTCCCTCAGCACACTTGATGTCGAGGGATACAGACACTCCGGTTCAGGTGGAGTGTGTAAGCTATCAAAAGGCTCCCTCATTCATATGATAGGTGATATGAATTCTACAAAGTTATATGTTCTCAGAGGAAGTACTTTACATGGTTCCGTCACTGCTGCTACTATTTCTAATGATGAACCAAGTAAAACTAATCTCTGGCATATGCGTCTTAGGCATATGAGTGAACTTAGTATGGCAGAATTGATCAAGAGAGACCTGCTGGATGGCTGCACTATGGGTAAGATAAAGTTCTGTGAGCACTATGTTTTTGGTAAGCACAAGATGGTAAAATTCAATGCATCTGTTCATACCACCAAAGGTACACTTGATTATGTACATACTAATTTGTGGGGGCCGTCTCGTAAGCCCTCTTATGGTGGTGCTAGTTACATGCTTACCATTATTGATGATTACTCTAGAAAAGTGTGGCCTTACTTTCTGAAAAATAAAGATGATACTTTTGCTTCTTTTAAAGAGTGGAAAGTTATGATAGAAAGGCAAACTGAAAAGAAGGTAAAATTGCTTCGTACTGACAATGGCGGTGAATTCTGTTCGGATGCTTTTAATGATTACTGCAGGGAAGAAGGCATTGTCAGGCACCACACCATCCCGTACACTCCTCAGCAGAATGGTGTGGCTGAGTGTATGAACCGAACCATCATCTCGAGGGCTCGTTGCATGCTGTCCAATGCTCGTATGAACAGGCATTTTTGGGCTGAGGCTGCTAACACCGCCTGTTACTTGCTCAACCGATCACCTTCTATCCCACTTAATAAGAAAACTCCCATTGAGGTATGGTCTGGTATGCCTTCTGATTATTCACAGTTGAGAGTTTTCGGTTGCACTGCTTATGCTCATGTTGATAATGGAAAGCTAGAACCTAGAGCCATTAAGTGTCTGTTTGTTGGTTATGGTTCTAGAGTTAAAGGATATAAGTTATGGAATCCTGAAACTAAAAAGATTTTCATGAGCAGGAACGTTGTTTTCAATGAATCTATTATGTTTAATGACAGCTTGTCCATAGATGTTTCACCAGTTGGTTCTGATGAGAAGCAGGAACATGTTAGCGTGCAGGTGGAGCACATAGATGATCAGGAAACTAAAATTGTTGATAACAATGTTCATGATATTGTTCAGCACTCACCTCATGTTTTGCAACCTCAAAATCAGTCTATTGCAGATCGCAGAACAAAGAGGAGTTGTGGACCTCGTCCACGTTTAATTGAGGAATGTGATATTGTTCATTATGCCTTTAGTTATGCTGAACAGGTTGAGAACATTCATGAGCCGACTACGTACATCGAAGCTGTTGTTTCTGGTGACCGCGAGAAGTGGATTTCCACTATGCAAGAAGAGATACAGTCACTTGAGAAAAATGGCACATGGAATATTGTGCGCTTGCCTAAACATAAGAACGTTGTTCATTGCAAATGGATCTTCAAGAGAAAGGAGGGTTTGTCTCCTAGTGAGCCTCCAAGATTTAAGGCAAGGTTAGTAGCAAAAGGTTTCAGTCAGATTCCTGGTGTTGATTATAATGATGTGTTCTCTCTAATTGTAAAGCATAGTTCAATTCGTACATTTTTTGGTATTGTTGCTATGCAAGATCTTGAGCTTGAGCAGTTAGATGTAAAGACTGCATTTCTACATGGAGAGCTCGAGGAGGAGATATACATGGACCAGCCAGAAGGGTTCATAGTACCTGGTAAGGAGGATCATGTTTGCAAATTAAAGAGGTCCTTATATGGTTTGAAACAGTCTCCTCGTCAATGGTATAAAAGGTTCGATTCTTTTATGATGTCACATGGTTTTAAGAGGTCTGAATTTGATAGCTATGTGTACATTAAATTTGTTGATGGATCACCTATATACCTGTTGTTATATATTGATGATATGTTGATTGCTGCCAAGAGCAAGAAAGAAATCACTATGTTGAAGAAACTGTTGAGTAGTGAGTTTGAGATGAAGGATCTTGGTGCTTCTAAGAAGATTCTAGGTATGGAAATTACAAGAGACAGAAATTCTGGTTTGTTATTTCTTAGTCAGCAAAGTTATATTAAGAAAGTTCTTCATCGTTTCAACATGCATGATGCAAAGTCTTTTAGTACTCCTATTGCTCCTCATTTCAAATTATCAGCTTTACAATGTGCTAATATGGATGAGGATTTTGAGTACATGTCAAGATTTCCATATTATAGTGTTGTTGGTTCTTTGATCTATGTTATGGTTTTCTCTTGTCCTGATTTATCATATGCTATGAATTTGGTTAGTAGATACATGGCTAATCCTGGTAAAAAAACATTGGAAGGTTGTTCAGTAGTTTTTTAGGTACCTTCGTTGCACAATAAATGCTTGTTTAAAGTTTGGTAGGACTGATAAGGGACTCACTGGCAACGTGGATTCAGATTTTTCACTGGCTACGTGGATTCAGATTTTGCTGTTGATTTGGATAAGAGGAGATCTCTCACAGGTTATGTGTTCACTATTGGTGGTTGTGCTGTGAGTTGGATGGCAACATTGCAGCCCGTTGTTGCCCTGTCTACCACTGAAGCAGAATACATGGCTATTACTGAAGCATGTAAAGAATCAGTTTGGTTGAAAGGTTTGTTTGCTGAGCTTTGTGGAAATGATTCTTGCATTAATTTATTTTGTGACAGTCAAAATGCTATATGTCTCACTAAAGATCAGATGTTCCATGAGAGAACGAAGCACATTGATGTCAAATACCATTATGTTCGTGATGTGGTCGCGTAAGGTAAGCTGAAGGTATGCAAGATAAGCACACATGATAATCCTGCTAATATGTTGACAAAGCCAGTTCCTGTTGCTAAGTTTGAGCTTTGCTCAAGCTTAGTTGGTATAACTGTTTAGCCCAAGAGGCTATTTGGCACCGGAAGTATTTATTGTTGTTTTAGAGTGAAGGTTCGTTTTATGCTACAAGAAGGAATTTGTTTTAAGGTGGAGTTTGTTGAGCTATGATCCAAATTCAAGCTTGGGCCGAAGTGAAGCGGCCCATTAGCGTTAAGAGAGACGACACCATCTATTAGTTCTGTATTGCTAATAGACGAGGGTGTGGGGTTTTTTCTCCCTATATATACGGACCACCTCCCTCAGGAAAAGAGGCATGATAGACTTGTATACGGGAAGGCCCCCAGGTTAGGGTATCCCTAAGTTGTAAATCTCCGGCGTTTGTAACCTCACCCGATATAGTGAAGATTTGCTGGCTGGTGCCCATGGTTTTTTCCCTTCCACCTTGGGAGGGTTTTCCACGTTAAAATCTCGCGTCTCCTGTGATCTACTGTTCTTCGTCGTTTATATTGCCTATCGTTTATAACAACATGTTCCCACTGTACCAAACCACTATCTTTTTTTTTCTATTTTCCCTTTTAATTTTCCTCTTAAACTCTATCCAACCTGCCATCAACTTTTTTAGATATTTTCCCTTTTAATTTTCCTCCTAAACTCTATCCAGTCTGTCCAACCAGCTTCAATCCTCTCATCACGGTTGGGACCAGTCTGCAGAGGAAGGTCACCTGAACTATCGATTATACAGGGGGCGAACGCTTCATACATTCGTCCAGGAGGAGAAACGCTGCCAAGATGTTCTCACGCTCTTGCCATTTGTACATCTGCTCCTCCCTCCCTCCCTCCCTCCCTGTCCTAGCGGCGGCCAGAGGTGGAACTGCAGCCCTGACTCGGCTGCCAACAGTACCATTGCTCCTTATTCTGTTTCCACATATGATATTCTATACATGCGTGATCCCTGAGCCCTCCCTTAACTTGGGTTGTTCATTGCCAGGCAATCACAAGGCCATGACCAGGCCACGACTGTTGTCAAGCTTTCACATTTAGGTCCCTGCAATGTCTTGCACTTGTTTAGATATCGGGTATAAGGAGTTTCTCTAATATAATCTCCTGAAAAGAGTAGCGAGCAACACTATAGTACTCGCTTTACTTGCTGCGTTGATTTTTTTAGTCTTTTTAATCAATAAATTAAATAATTGCCATACTAGACTCAACATTAAAGCAAATTAAGCAAACGGATATGTACCTCAACTGGAGCAACAGATCATCATGTGGACTCGCTCGTCACTTGCGTCGTGCGTATTGCATAATACGCGGCTGCGGCCTGCCTGTCGCCTGTCAGGCTGTCAGCAAGGTCGCGAGTAACGACGATGACAATGTTGCGGTCGAGCGGCAAGGGGCGTGTAATGGAGTGGCTTCAGCGGACGGAAGGCGAAGCATCGGCAGTTGGCATCTCACACAGGTCTAAGGCTTTTTACCTTCTTCCGTTGGGCCACGCTAATGTTCATTGTCCATTCTCTGTTAGGCCAGAAGCCATCTATACCTATAGTAGACATACATGGGACTGGGACCCATGGCTTCGAGGGCCCAGTGCTTAGACTGCGCAGCTTGAGACCCACCCCTCAGGGCCCGGGCCAACAAGGAAGTGACTCTAGCCATCCGATATAATTAAATGAATGGCTCACAGTCATTTGAGAGTATCATAGCAAAGCCTGAGAGTAGAAGCTTGCAACCCATCCTAAGCTTTTCAGTTCATAACTAAATCTTGGTTGATCCTTAATATTTCATATGTATAACTAATAAGTCAAATGTGCAGAGGCGCTATGAACATTTCGCCACATGTTTTCCCAAAGAAATTCTGTTTTCATAGAAGACTTAGCTAGTCATTTTGGAGGAGCAAGAGCCCCACTCCTCTATAGTAATAGCCTATAGAGCAGGAGTTCTACATTGGTGGACTAATATACGCTGTCTCAGCATGCAGTTGGTGAATCATTGGTTCCCTAATTAAGGAGGGAGGAAGGGAGGACATACCCCACTTCCACGTTTTCTTATATATATGTATGGCATTTCTAGGCACATTCTCAGGACCGCATAATAGCACGAGAATTTGATTAGTGAGAATGGGATATATAATGAAGATGAGAGTAGGTATATATGGGCACCATTTTAGGTACTCGGAGAAGCAGTAAGATATATATTTGGAATCGGAGACACACAAAATAAAGTTGAATGATTCAAGGATGAAGCACGGCAGATCCTGTGGAGGTGGAGGATGCATGGCGCATCCACTGGACGAACTGGCCTGGTGTCCTAGAAACAAGGACCTACTGGGGTGTGGTCAGCTGCCTTCTTGTGTATCTGGATAGCAGCTCCTGTGGCTGTCACGGCTCCTTGCATAATCGCATTACCTAATGCGCGTGCCTGCCAACTCATACTTCAAAAAATTGGTGAACAATCTCCTTCCTTTCAGTCTATCGCCGGTAGTTGGTGCAAAAATGAACCCACTAATCCAGTTCAGACATACTTCAAAAAATAGTTCACCAAAGATCTAAGATAGTATTAATCATTTTGTAGCAAATTAATTGGTGAACGATGCGGTACACCACTCATTTAGTTCAATTAAAGGGAGAGAATATAAAATGCTTCTTCACAGAACAAAAATAACAATGTATGGTGCTTTCAATTCAGTGCCGCTGCTAGACCAAGTGCTATCTGGTACAAATTGCATTTAAGGATTCAAAGTTCGTATTAGTCTAAGGCTAACTTAGGGGCCGTTTGGCACGGAATCAATGCTAATTCAGAGTTATAATAGCTAAAAAGTTAATAACTAGGTTGTTTACTAGTTTCTTGTACCAAATTATATTTCACTTTTACTTTCTCCTGAGTCATCTTTAATCAAATTTATAGAAAAATGTAACAACATCTAGGAAAAAAATAGTTTCATAGAACATTATTTACCCTTTTAGATGTTAATGTACTTTTTGAAAAACTTAGTCAGATTTAGAGAAATTATTTGACTACAGATAAAGTCAAAGCAAATAATGATTTTGAACGTAAGGAGCTTGTACAAATATATATTAACCACGTCCCAAAAATCCTCATACAGCATATTCAAAATCAGTTATAGAAATGTAATGGTAGCTGGACATTGGGTGTGTATAAATGGCCTTGTCCATGGGGACAAGTGTCAGGTTGCATGACTATGTGCTCTAGAACTAATATGGATTGTGTAAATACCACGATATATCAAAAGTTTAGCACTAATCTGGAGTGTGCCATACACCCGCTGATCAGATTTGTCATTAATTTGGTCGCATGCACGATATATGAGGTTGATGTATTCCACGACGGCCCATGCGGTCCTTGGTAGCGTTTTGAGATATTGGTCTTCACAGAGGACAAGAGGAAGGTGGTTTCAACACAGTCTCATGATAGGCCATACACCTCGGTTCTGTGACCTACTGCTGGGTTGATACAGTACTCCCCGTGCCTGCCATGCCCAAGTTTGTAGGTAACTTATATCCTTGTTCCTATTTCATCTAGAGCACAAGCTTAGCTTTGGCCACTGGATCATATACTTGTATGATAAACTTTCGTGTGCGTTGCTGGACATCAATAATGACTTATAGTGATATCTGTTATTTAAATTGTTGGTACTGTGAGTGATGTACTAACCGAACTCACTATAATAACCTCTCTTCATTTTTGCAGATGATTCAGCAAAACAGAGCCTATGCTCAGCTTCCAAGACAGAGAAGCTGCTCTGCTTTTAGCTATCTTATCTCACTTTCGCTCAAACTATCCCTGTTATTACAACACGTAGTTCACAGATATTTATAGGCCACATAAACCATGTATTGTATCCCACTGGCCGCCACCTCCTCAGTCCCATGCATTGTTAGTTCCGGCCGTTGTGTCATGGGTCAGCGTTTTGGGCTCTCGATTCAATACCAAGGCTATGAGTTCAGACATACTGCCTGCCTACTCTCTCTTTTTCTTTGGACCAATAGTTACCATATGGGCCAAAAGCACAGTGCTCATGACTGATTCAATAATTCTATTTTGGAGAAACTAATCAGCAAACAATGCATGTACCATCTAGTTCAATGGAAGAAAGATGGATATATGATTATCAATGAGTTAAATGCACCAGCGGCCCTCGAACTTGTATGTTTGTGCCACATAGGTCCATGAACTTGAAAAATGCATTTCCGGGTTCCTAAACTTGTTAAGCGGTGCACCGCAGGCCCATGGCAGCCACGTGGACTTTTTTTTTGCTGACGTGGCACGCTAGCGTGGCATGTATTTTTCAATTAACACCTCACATTAGTTATCCTTATTAAAAATAGACCCTTCTCTCTCACCGTCCTGCTTGCTAGAGCAACGTGCTGTCGAGACCATGGCCGTGTGTTGCTCGCAATCGCCGTCGCCCACCTCACCATGGCATACAGTGCCTCCTACCGCATATCGCTCGCGCCCGCCGTCACCCACCTCACCATGGCATACAACGCCTCCTGCCTCATGTCGCTCGCGGTCGCCGGGCCCACCTCGCCTACCAAGGCCGTCGCTGTGTTCTGCATCGCCGGTGCCAGACTGGAGTGGCAGGGGAAGGGCCACCTAGTCTCCGTCGAGGCAACGTCGCCATGTTCTGCATCGGCGTCACATACGGCTTCCGCTCCCACTTCCTGCCCGGGCGAGGCACGTCGACGTACGGCACCGCCGTCGTGTCCTCCTCCGAAGCCCCAGTCTACCTGTCGCCCTGCAACCATCTCGCCCGAATGATTGGTTGCTGCAGGAAGAGAACACGCAGCAACCTGCGTGGAGCTCTGGATCGGACACCGAGGGTCCCCTGCATCTGTTAGACGTGCATGGCAGAGCTTGGGCTGAAGCGGCATAATGTCGAGCACCGGACGGCCGTGGGGGAACACACTCACAAGAACGATGGAGGCCCTGCCTGATGGCCTCGCTTCCCCTTGCGGCTCCGTCTGTTATAACCCACGCAGGCACAGGGCAGAGCAAGGGGCGGACGACGGACAATGACGATGTGGGGCTCTTCGTGTGCGCACATGACCGCGTAGCACGCGGTGGAGGCGGGCGTGGCCGCGGTCGGGTACTCGGTTGCGGCTACGACCTGACAGGGGGACCTCTGCCTGGGCCACACCAAGCCTGGTAGCCGCCTCGTGGACCTCGACGCTGCCGGTGCGGGCCCTGACGCGTCCCCGCGGGAGCTGGCGGGCGTGCCGGCCGGGGTCGTCGCTGACAAGGGCAAGCGCGCACGGTTCCGCACTACATTGCGATGTGCCCCCCTTCACCGAGATGGCGGAGTAGGTGAACCGGTCGCTGTCACTGCAGTTGCAGCCACGACGCTGCTGCCACATGTAGCCTCTGCTTCGATGCCTGCCTCGTCGAGCTCTACAGCGTCCTCAGTGATCGATTCAACCAAGCAGAACCTCCTGCCCTTCTAACGCATGCAAGAAGCTAGCTAGCTGGCAAGACTCCAGAGGCCATGCGTTGGCGATGGAAGCATGGCTACATCCAGATCGTCCGACCACCCTTGCTGCAACACCGCTGATTACTATGGGGATTCTTCGCTGAAGCCATAAGACATCATGGTTTTTCATCCGTCGACGATGTTCTTACCATGAGACGAAGTCGATCTGCTTGTTTAGCACGCACTCCGTCTCCTCGCCTTGGCCGATGCTCTACTCTATCTATGCGCCAGGCGTGCACCAGCGGTGTCCGTGCGCCAAGCCGGTCGTACAGCCCACGTGCCCGACTGAGTGCGCGTGGTGCGCCCTGCGCCCTGCGGCCAGCAGCCCTAGAGCCCTACGACCGTGCTCGCGCTGGCGGTAGGCAGCCCACGCAACCTCGTAGCTGCAGCCCTACGCGTCCCTCGTGACCGAGTGCCCACGGCCTCCCTCGCGCGACCTCCGTGACTGTGGGTGGCGGCCAGCCCCGTCAGGCCCCTGCGTCGGCGACCGACGGCCCGGCGGCAGGTGACATGACCAGCGGCGGCAGCCGTGCTCCAGCCGGCAGCCGAGGAGCTAGCGCGGCAACTGCGGTGTCGGGAGGCTTGGCTGAGGGGCGTGGAGTAGCTTGCGGCCACGGTCTCGACAGTGTGCTCTAGCAAGCGGGACGGTGAGAGAGAAAGAAGGGTCTATTTTTAATAAGGATAACTAATGTGAGGGGTTAATTGAAAAATACATGCTATGCTAGTGTGCCACATCAAAAAAAAATGTCCATGTGGCTGGCATGGGCCTACGGTACACCGCTTAACAAGTTTAGGGACCCAGAAATGCATTTTTCAAGTTCATGGACCTATGTAGCACACACATCCAAGTTTGAGGGTCGCTGGTGCATTTAACTCATTACTCACATACAGTGTTGTCCAATAAATAATGTGTTCAGTGAATCAAAACTCTCATCTTAGGGCGGACATACAGGACACCAAACTTAGTGTTGAACTTAAGGAAAGAAGACACTAAAAATCAGACGGCCAATTTTAATTTTACATCATCTAGAATTATATCATTCGTAGTTTTGAAACTAAAATTCTTTGAGAGGGCATGTAGATTTTGAGAATCATTTTCACTTTGTTCCGGGTCAACTTTAACCAGATTTTGTAGCAACCGGTTTAAAGAACAAAACCAGATACACACCATATGTGAGCCCAGGAAGTCAAATCTCACATATAGTTACAAATAAGGGTAATATCAATAGACAATGCTCAATATATAATATACTTAGTATAAACAATATAACCTTAGATAGTAAACAGAGGAAAGACAACTCTGATCTTTGGGTGAAGACTCCAATTGCACAGGGACAACTGACGATCACAACCCTAATTCCTCCAAACTCTAGCAATCTGGTACCTATCCGAGATTTTTCCAAATATTTAAACAGTAAAGCAAGCATAAGTACATGTCGTACTCAACAAATATAACATGGGGTTCATGAGGCTCAAAAGGCTGACACTGGTTTAACTGCGATTAGCTTTTAATAGGTCTTCTTTTAGCAATTGGGTGGCAACAAGTTTATTCATAAGCCCACATAAACACATGATCAGGTAAACATAAATAATGAATAGCATAAATAGTAATCATTAGTGAGTATCTGTATCATCAGTATCATTAATGTTCATCATTTATTCCTTAAGGGTTCAAGGCCACTCGTAACCGTGAGCACGACTGATATACCAGTTTTACACTCCGCAGAGGATGTATACTTTCACTGTGAGTCATGATTTACCCTTTCGCCCGAGGCGGCCAACCTCTTGATCCACTACCAAGAAAGGTCGGCAGGGCTCACTATGAAGCCTTTCAAAGGTTCGTCTAACAAGTTAGGGCCATTAGATTCACTCGGCAAACAGATATAGGAACCCCCCTTATCGAATGGCACAATGACACATAGCATATACACATAAGAGTAGAGGCTGTCCTATACCCGATTCATCAAGCCATTCTTATGCCATAAAGGTAAACTCTAACAAGCTAGAAAATGTCCTCATACTAAGCTAAAGCTAGAGCCATATAACCCTCACAGTTGTATTGTAAGTCCCGGATGTTCGCTTATAGATAAGTCCTTAGGGAGAGGAATCTAGAGCACCATAAAAATAACCCAATGCTCTAGCCCCCTTGTTCCATGTTGCTAAAAAGCATCTTTTAGTGTTTATTGCATATACCATTAGTCAAGTTACAAGATCATGGCTTTGGTTTGAGCACTAGCATCATACTGCCCAATGCATAAACCCATAGGAATCAAAGTACTAGGAAATCCTTAGTGGTAGTCAAGGTAGACACATGCAACATGAATTAAATTATTAAAGTGAATAGGACAACAAGGATGATCCCATGCTATACTTGCCTTAAACTCAGATCCTTCTTCTACTGAATTGTAACCTCCAAAGCACTTCTTCTGGATCTAACCTAAAAAACTATGTTTTCAAAAGAAGAAAACATATTTTGAATCTAGCTGAGGAAATCTACGCTTCTCGAAAGAGAAAATGTATTATGGAAATATGCTATGGACTGTGGGTTGTATACTAGAATAGGGCAAGGGCTCTTTTGCAAATCAGCTGGCAAATGGGTATCGAGGATTATCAGCCATTGGATCTGATACGGAGAGCTGAGATTAGAAGGGATGGAGGAAGAGGGAGAAGCGGCCGCCAAAACAGTGACGACGTATGGCGGCTTCCATGGCCGACATTGTGAAGCTCACCGACAAAGCTTGGAGAATGGCATACGAGCCACGGTGGAGCAAATCAAAAGCACAGGGATGGAGTGCAGTGCATAGCGAACTCACCGTGGCTCTTTTTGGGGATCATGACAGAGCGGAGACGACGCACGGTGCTCGGTGGTGGATGGCTATGGTGGCGTTAGGGCTATGGTGGTGGCGCGGTGACTCGGCGAGCGAGGCGGCTGCTTATGCTATGGTGGGATAGAGAGGCGGCGCGATGCCGCGTAGCACCTGTGGCTACTATTTATGGGGGTGGGTGACTTGGGGCGCATGCTAGACAGCGATGGGGCAGGAGCGGACTCCATGCCGGCGGCAGTGTATGGTATGGATACGAGCGCGAGGAAGACGATGAGGAAGGAGGCAACACTGACAGATGGGGCCAGGATGGTAGCGAGAGAGGAGAGGGAAGCGTTGGCGACCGCGCTGGGCTTGCTGTGTGTGGCTTGGTTGGGCCGGCCCAGGAAGAGAGAAGGCGGGCCGTGCGGGATAGGGAGCAGGGTGCGGCGGGAGAGGGGAGAGCAGAAGAGCGGGAGCGGTCCGACTTTGCTGGGCTACTGGGCTGAAAACAGAGAGAGAGAGGAGGAGAGAGATCTTTTCTTCTTTTAATTTCATTTTCAAATACAAATTCAAACCAAATTCAAATTCTTTTGAAATTTTGATCAAACCCAAGCATCACAAAATAAATATGCAGCAGCATGTATGCACAAACATGTTTCTAAACTTGATGATGAATTTTAATTTAAAGAAAATATTATTTCCCTATGTTTTCATTAGAGCAAAAATTCAAAATTAATTCAATTTCTCTCTATTTCAAAAGGAGCAATTTTTAGGGTGTTACAATTCTACCCCCTTAAGATTAATCTCGTCCTCGAGTGGTGATCAAAGAGATATAGATTCTGTCTTTGGATTCTTCTTTACTTCATTGAGTAGTTCCATCTTCTTGATAAGGATCCGACTTTACTTTGCATACCTGTTGACCTTTCTCTAAATAACTTGCCAAACTGATTCCAAGATCCTAACAGGCACCTTGAACAACTCTCAAGTAACTCCAATCACTAGGCCACCTTTCCTTTTTAGTCCATACTTATTAGACCTCTTTGTTCATATGTTCACCTTCCAACAGAGCCTTTTCACTTTCTTGGTCCAAAGTAGGCTCTGTCAGCAGCTTTAAAATATTAATGACTTTATATGCTCAGATCAAATTGCTCAACTCTCAAATATAATTCTAAGTCCACGGTTCTGAATCTTCTTAGCATAACTCTCTCTTGCTAAGGGCATCGGTAACGACATTCACTTCTCTAAGTGACAGCACTCTTCCGAGTCCTAAAACCTTGATTGCTTCAATCCAATAATGATGTCACAAGCTCGAAACCATCTTAGTGAAAATGTCCTTTAGATTCTTATGACCCACCTAGATGTCACTTTTACATCCAAGAAGATAGTACTTCCATGCTTTACAATGGATAACCCCACATAAAATGTTGGGTAGTCCAACTCACACTTCCTTAGTTGACTTAATGAACAAGCTACTACTTTTTCTTCTTGTATAAAGACACATCCCACACCTTGATAGAGTGCATCATAGTAGATATAAGCTCTTGTCGTGATCTGGTAAAGCTATTACATAGGTTTTACTTCAACCTCTCTTTTTTTACTCCTTCAAATACTTAGCTGAAGTCTCTTGATCCGAACTTAAAACCTTTTCCAGTAATACTATCAATATCTTGATGGTCTTGGATAAACCTCCCTTGAACCTCTAACCAAACCTCATCATTGAAAACTCTGAGTTTCTCTCTCACATCCTTGGGTGGGTTCCTATCACGTCATTAACTTTCTTCAATCCAAACCTTCTTGTCATGCTTAGTATATCATTGGGATTTCATGAGACTCCATAGAACCATCTGTAGTTATTAGATATCTTATTCCTATGTCATCAACGCCTACTTGTCCTAGGTATGTTGAAGATTGGACTCCCAGCTGAGGATAGCTCGAATTGCAGAGCCATATTGACGAATGCATCAATTCCTCGTAGATGATCTAATAACTTATCAATAGAGCAAAGGATACTTACTCTGGATGATGAAGCTCTTAAGTGATATACATCCTCTAGGTACCTCCTTTCTTATCAGACTAACCGATTCTTCCAAGTGAGAGCTAGAGAGCATAACTGAACTTCATATGGCACCTTGAGCATTCAGACCCTTCTTAGTTGGATAGTTTGCATAGGCATGATCATCTATCTTATTGATCTCCTCCAAAGGTGTTTGTTCCTCTACATTGACATCTGAAAACTCACAGTCCACTTTACTATCCTTAGTGTACACATCTTCTAATAGATCATCCTCGTATTCCTTAGGTGCAGGTTGAATACCCTCATACTCAATTCTTTCTCCTGATGGCATTGTTAGAAGCACCGAACGTTGGGCATACTTAATCACTCCTTTACCAATAGATATCCATCCCTTTCCAAGGATAACATCAATGTCCCTTAACTCCAAAGCAATAAGGTTTGCCTCAAAGTTTACCCTCTTTACGTCAAGACTAACGTTTGGGCATATGCGGTTTGCCTTCATTTCTCCTCCTGGAGACTTAACTATCACCGGTCTCCTCATTGGAAGCATAGTTATCTTATGATCTTCCACATATTCCCTAGAGATGAAAAATGTGAAGCACTAGTGTCAAACAACACCATAGCAGTGGCTGAGCTTACTGCAATCAAACCATAAACAACGTCCTGAGTGGTAATCATGTCCACATTGTTCGGACTTCAAGGGATGTACTTTTGCTTTAATTTATTGCCTTACACCTGCTTCTTATGGACAATCGTTCTTATAGTGTTCAATTTCACCACAATCATAATCTTCCTCACTAGTAGAAGTATTTGGCTTCATCAAGGTGATAGTGGGAGGTGACAGACATGGCTCTTGAGAGCTAAAATGCTGCACTTCATTGTTGGGTTGCTGATACTGACCTTGATCATTACTTCCAAGCAGATTCATAGGGTGTGACTGATATTCTAGTTGTGTAGCAAAACAGAGACGAGTATTTCTTAATTGGCGTTGAAGATCACGCTTTCTCTTCTTCTCTTCCATCTCTCGACGCTTGTTCTCAATTACAATTGCTCTATCCACCAATGTTTGATAGTCGCATACACAACGGTCATCAGCTGCAATTGAACTCCATCATTTAGTCCTTTCAAAAAGCATTTCTATTTCTTAGCACCATTATCCACTTCTTCTGGAGCATAGCGCGACAACTGAGTGAACATGTCATGATACTCACACACAGTCATAGATCCTTGCTTGAGAGCCTGGAACTCATCTGGCTTGAGTTCTACCACACCTGTGGGAATGTGGTATGACCTGAAGCTCTCGCTAAACTCCTTCCAGGTGATCTATCCAACATTGTTGGGACGTCCATACTAGTAAGACTCCCACTAGTCTTGTGCTGCACCCTGGAGTTGGCCAGATGCAAAAAGCACCTTCTCATGGTCATCACACTGAGCTATGTCCAATTGTCGCTCCACAGCTCTAAGCCAGTCATCAGCTTTTAGTGGTTCTCTTGTATGAGAGAATGTTGGTGGGTGTCCCTTCATAATTTCACCACGCTTGTCAATAGGTGGTGCTTTATGCGGGTTGTGCAACACAGTTTGAGCAATAGTCTGTAATAATTGAGTCTACATCATCAAAGCCTGCTCTATAGATGGAGGATTAGGTGGCGGTGGATTCGAATTGGTAGGATTCCTTCGGTCATCATGCGAAGCACTTCTCTTGGTAGCAACCATCATAGAGATAATCAATGCTTCCAAATGAATAACTAGAACGTATGAAACTTCATCTTGCAAATTCTTCAACTTGGCTACCCCCTTAAGAAAAGGTCAACTAGGGGACACAAAAAGGACAGCTTGCACCTCCTTCCAGATGAGCGAACTAGTATCAATACATTCTGACATCCCAATAATACTCTTGTGTATGGGCAAGGACAAGAAATCTAAAATTCCTCGCGGCATGAAAAACAGCAGCGCCGTAAAACAGCCGTAACTCTCATTATGTTAATCTAATGAAGTTGTAGCTTATACCATTATAAAGCTTATCAAATCCTCCACAACTTGTTATAGAACACTTTACCAAATTCTGTAGTTTAGGGAGTCGAAAATAGTACACAATAGAAACTACTCTAGGCTTAAGACAGCACAGGTGCATCGTCTTGTGATTTTCATAACTACATAACCAACATAGCTATCAAGGTGATTCTTATGGTCGGAGAAATATATTGAAGTCTACTATTGTTCACAATTTTCTCATGATTTCTGATCGTCCAAAATCAGAGATATAAGCCGAAGAGTGCAGGTTGCTCCGAAAAGACAGGATAGAGGAAATAGGAAATAACCAAAACCCAACTATTTATTTCATTACTCCTTATACCTTAGGCCTATGAAATAAATGAAATTGTGGGAACACCCAACAAGATCATTGCAATCATTACAAAAATTCAAAACAAGTAGAAGCATAATGACAATTCAACAATGCACTAAAGGTGTAAAATTCAATCATTGACTCAACTTGCAATACTATCGTCCTCATTGTACTAGGGGTAACAATCCTAAGACTCATCTTCAGATTATGCAAGAAGGTGGTGAGGAATAGTTCTAAAAGCATATCAAATCAAGGAGTGAAGATGAGAACAAACACTTTAAAATAAGCACCAAGGTAGAGATCAATGGCAAGGGTAGAGATATAGTAGAGAAGAAAATATCAAGGTTCATAGAGCAAGGGTTTTTGTAGCAACTTCTAAACCTTAGAACAACCATTTTCTACTAGGCTTGCATCCTACAGTCAGCATTACTCTGATACCACTTTGTAGCACCCGGTTTTAAGAACAAAACCAGATACACGCCATATGTGAGCCTAGGAAGTCAAATCTCACATATAGCTACAAATAAGGGTAATATCAATAGACAGTGCTCAATATATAATGTACTTAGTATAAACAATATAACCTTAGATAGCAAACAACGGAAAGACAACTCCGATCATCGGGTGAAGACTCCAATTCCACAAGGACAACTGACTGGTTAATCACAAGCCTAATTCCTCCAAACTCTAGCAATCTAGTACCCATTCGGGATTTTTCCAAAGATTTAAAAAGTAAAGCAAGCGTAAGTACATGTCGTACTCAACAAATATAACATGGGGTTCATGAGGCTCAAAAAGCTGACACTGGTTTAACTGCGATTAGCTTTTAATGGGTCATCTTTTAATGAATAGCATAAATAGTAATCATTAGTGAAAATCTATATCATCAGTATCATTAATGTTCATCATCTATTCCGTAAGGGTCCAAGGCCACTCGTAACCGTGAGCACGGCTAATATACCAGTTTTACACTCTGTAGAGGTTGTACACTTTCACTGTAAGTCAGTGATTTACCCTTTCGCCCGAGGCGGCCAACCTCTTGATCCACTATCAAGGAAGGTCGGCAGGGTTCACTATGAAGCCTTTCAAAGATTCATCTAACAAGTTATGGCCATTAGATTCACTCGACAAACAGATATAGCAATCCCCCTATCGAATGGCACAATGACACGCAGCCTATACATATAAGAGTAGAGGCTGTCCTATACCCAATTCGTCAAGCCATTTTTACGCCATAAAGGTAACCTCTAACAAGCTAGAAAAGGTCCTTATATTGAGCTAAAGCCTGAGCCATGTAGCCCTCACAGTTGTACTATAAGTCCCGGATAATTGCTTATAGATAAGTCCTAAGGGAGAGGAATCTAGAGCACCATAAAAACAGCCCAATGCTGTAGCCCTCTTGTTCCATGTTGCTAAAAAGCATCTTTTAGTGTTTATTGCATATACCATTAGTCAAGTTACAAGATCATGGCTTTGGTTTGAGCACTAGCATCATACTGCCCAATGCATAAACCCATAGGAATTAAGGTACAAGGTAACAAAGTACTAGGAAATCCTTAGTGGTAGTCAAGGTAGACACATGCAGCATGAATTAAATTATTAAAGTGAATAGGACAACAAGGATGATCCCATGCTATACTTGCCTTAAACTCAGATCCTTCTTCTACTGAATTGTGACCTCCAAAGGACTTCTTCTGGATCACCAACTTCTTCTATATCACCAACGCAAAGCTCATCAACCAGTCATGATCATAAAGCACCACACAAGCATCCATGCAATCATACACGAAGCAAACAATAGACCTAAATTAGAATAGTACACCAAACATAATAAACAGCAAGTAAAAAGGTTTTAAAGAGGTTCTACACGTTACTACGATCACACAGGCGCGAAAAGTACTCTAATCGGAGCTATAACGAAGAAGTTATGAATTAAACAAGATTTCCTTTAATAAAATAATAGATTAAATCTAACCTCGAATTCTAAAAGTTGAAAACATGTTTAATAGTAGGATGAACATGTAGATTACGTAATTACGAATCTAATGCAACTTGAATGGATCAAAATGAGTTAAAACGAAGAAGTTATGGTCTAAAGAAAATAATGACAAAACTTAAAAAGATGAAAACATATTTTAGATCTAACCAGAAAAACTACGTTTTCAAAAGAAAAAAACGTATTTTGAATCTAACAGAGGAAATCTACGTTTCCCAAAAGAGAAAATGTATTCTGGAAATATGCTATGGACTGCGGGTCATATACTAGAATAGGGCAGGAGCTCTTTTGCAAATCAGCTGGCGAAGGGGTATCGAGGATTATTAGCCGTTGGATCTGATACGGAGAGCTGAGATTCGAAGGGATGGAGGGAGAGGGAGAAGCGGCCGCCGGAACAGTGATTGCCTGCGGTGGCTTCCATGGCCGGCGTTGTGAAGCTCACCAGCGAAGCTTGGAGAACGGCCTATGAGCCACGGCAGAGCGAACCGAAAGCACGGGGATGGAGTACAGTGCACGGAGAACTCACCGCGGCTCTTTTTGAGGTCCACAACGGAGCAAAGACGACGTGCGGTGCTCGGCAGCGAACGGCTATGGCAGCGCTAGGGCTGCGGCGGTGGCGCGGTGACTCGGCGAGCGAGGCGGCTGCTTATGCTAGGGCGGGATAGAGAGGCGGCGTGATGTGGCGCTGCACCCGCTGCTACTATTTAAGGGGGGTGGGTGACTTGGGGCGCACGCTAGACGGCAACGGAGCGGGTGCGGACTCCATGCTGGCGGCAGTGTCCGGTATGGATACGAGTGCGAGGAAGACGGCGAGGAAGGAGGCAACACTGACAGATGGGGCCAGGATGGCAGCGAGAGAGGAGAGGGAAGCGGTGGCGGACGCGCTGGGCTTGCTGCGTGCGGCTTGGTTGGGCCGGCCCTGGAAGAGAGAAGGCGGGCCTCGCGTGAGAGGGAGCAGGCTGTGGTGGGAGAGGGGAGAGTAGAAGAGCGGGAGCGGGCCGGCTTTGCTGGGCTACTGGGCTGAAAACAAAGAGAGGAGGAGAGAGAGATATTTTTTGTTTTTTTTTATTTCGTTTTCAAATCCAAATTCAAATTCTTTTGAATTTTTTATCAAACCCAAGCATCACAAAATAAATATGCAGCAGCATGTATGCACAAACATGTTTCTAAACCTGATGATGAATTTTAATTTAAGGAAAAATATTATTTTCCTATGTTTTCATGAGCGCAAAAATTCAAAATTAATTTAATTTCTCTGTATTTCAAAAGGAGCAATTTTTAGGGTGTTATAGATTTATAGAAATCTATAACAACATGTAGAACAAGATTAGTTTCATGGAACATTTTTCAAAATTTTAGATGTTATATTTTTAGAAAAACTTGGTTAAATTTAGAGAAACTTGACTAAGGACAAAACCAAAATGAAGAATATTTTGGGTCAGAAAGAGTACAATATTAACCACATCCCAGAAGGCCCCATACATCAATATGTAAAATCAGTTATAGAAACATAATGGTAGCTATTATTCTGTTTTTCATCAATTTTCCCCAATTTCTTTCAAGTGTCCCCAATTATCAATTGTGCATAAATTCATTTCTTTCATGCGGCACATGATTTTGTTGAATTCTCTCATAGTTCAGCTCACTTTGTTTCCACTTCTAATCATTAGTTACCTGTCAGTAGCTCTGTTCGACCACGAAAGGACATACCATTACACAAGCTTGTTGTGTGACCTTGGGTTTTCTACCTCCTGAATCCATAGATTGTTTACAACAATGACTAAGAACATTTGGCAACACACTGGCTAAGAACAAAACTGTTTCTATCTTGTGGCAATACCACTGGTATCCTCAATCTTTCTGTATCCTCCAGCTTTTTGACCCCGAGGTACAAGAAACTGAACTTCTTCTCAAAACTGTTGTCAAGACTAGCTTCACGGATGTATGCATCAGCCAACAGTTTTTTGTGCACCCGATGTCTCCAATTCCCAGAAGTTATTACGCTGTCCGTCCAAGATGGAAATGGACTTCATACGACCATACCTCATATATATATATACTCTCATGTTTCTTATGTTCTCTCACTTAGCTTTATGGAACTGAGAAATGAGAATCATGCTGCCCTGCTGCATGTATAAAAGCATTAGGATGTGGTGGGGCTATATTTACACAACTACACTACTCCCTATCTATATATCAACCGCCTGTGGAGAGACTAAGAGCATATATGTTATTCAAACTCGGATGGAGTGGGGAAGAGCTGATCCTCTCTTAGGACCTATTTTGTTTCTCATAAGACAAGCTTGCCTAGCACTGGCAGCTATCATAGATGCTTAGGGCTGGGATGCATGCCTGGTATAACAGCTGCCTAGGACTAGGAGGACATCAAACAAGCAGGCCCTTATTCTCTTAGTTCATCTGCATCATACACGCCAATCGGTGCCCTATTTGCCACCCTCAAAGAACTTTGAATCCTTCGACACATTTTGTTCTAGACAGCACTACATCAAACAACTCCATTTAATTAAGCATCATACATTGTTTTTTTCTAGAGAGAATTATCTATTTGGCACCGAAACAAATCACTCTTTCGTATAAGGCATTGAAAATTTTGAACTTCCTTATCTAGCACCAACTTGAAATTTCCTTCCGTAAATGACACTGCCGTCCATTTCAGCCATCCATCCGTTAGTTGACTCCCTCGACCATGTCAGTTTTTCTTTAAAAGTACCAAAATGACCCTCTTTGTTATTTGGTTGCACTCAGCTGTTCTGCTGCTCTCCGCGGCCGGGAGAGGCTCGGCGCGCTCGGATTTGGACCCCGGCCGCGGCCGTGATAGGAACAGGCTCGCCGCCCCGGTCACCTCGGACACGAATGCGACCGCATCGCCGGAGTCATCCGCAAACTACCCACACGCGCTCGGCAACAACCTAGAATTAAGCTTTGTTTCTATCTTTTGCATGCATGCAATTCTAGGATTAGTTGCCTTCTTTATCCCCTCATTGGGTTACTTGTACTCAGCAAGGTGGCTGCCGTGGTGGACGTCGAGAGCGAGGCCATTTTTGTCAGGCCGTGTGCAGCAACAACCTGTCGCAGAGCGCCAACTGGCTGCACGCGACAGTGCTGGGTGCCAACGGTGAGCTGGTGTTGATGGCATCGATGATGCTGGGCGTGGGCGCCGTGAAGGTGGACGCGCGCCATGTTGATCTCCTGGTTCGTGAGCCTCTTGGCGAGCGCGTGCAGCATGGACATCGCCGCGTTCATCTGTGTGCCGGGGTAGGGCGGCCTCGCTTGCCGGTGCTGTAATTTAATTTGTGAAGCTTGTGCATGAAATTTACACTCTTCAATTATCAAAAATACCATGTTTTTATTTACAAGTGTATTTGTGATATTTATGCTTTCCTTATTTGACAACATATCTATTTATTATTTTTCCTATCTGGCACTACATGTTGTTGGCCTGATGCTACATAGAAGGGTATAGATATCATTTTAGTTATCACTTGACACCGTTAGTGCACCAATTGGACGGCACTGCCATTTACGGAAGAAAATGTCAAGTTAGTGCTAGATAAGGAAGTTCAAAATTTTCAATGCCTTATATAGAAGAGTGATTTGTTTCAATGCCAAATAGATAATTCTCTCTATATTCTATCACTACATCAAACAACTCCATTTAATTAAGCATCAAACCCAGCATCGGGACCTCGCTTGATTTGCTGCAAAAAGCTAAAAAGATTTTACCTCCTGCTGGGTAACCAGAGTACCGTAGCATTGCCATATAAAATTTCTCAAAAGATAAAAATATCATCATATATTCATTTTTTTGCCAAGATTAGGGGATTTGGGATTTTTTTCCTTTGCTGAGATTATATTTTTAATTTTATTAATTCATAAAATCTAAAAAATTAATGTCTTAGATTTGTTTAGGCTATTACCTCATGCTGGGTAACTGGAGTACCATAGCATTGTTCTACATCATTAGATGCTGCTTGTTGCATTTTTCTCATGTCATTCAGGCAAGGCACTATGCCTGAGCTATATCAGTGGTCAATCTTTTGCCATAGACTGATGGCGTAAGAGCACACTTGTGACATAAGAAAGTGTACACACCTCATATCAGTTGGATGAAGTTCTGTACCATTTGTGTTAACTTGTATTCACTAGTTAGCAGCAGAGGTAAATGATACAATTTACTATTGCGCAACACCAATTTGTCGTAAGCAGAGGAGTTTACTATTGCCAGCGACTTTGGGTTTTCTGTCTCCAGAGTGAACATAAATACACAATATTCATCTAAAACTTGTAATCTGATGTGTGCAATAGGGAAACCCGAAACTCCGTTCTGGTAGATAATGAGTTCTACTGCTTACGAACATGGCCAAGAACAACTCCTTTAAGTCTAGTGGTAGCAGGGCAAAGTTCTGTTTCACTTCACTGACCAAGGTTCTGCTGCTAATTCCTAGCATACTAAGCTATAATCGAACACTAACATTCTAAATCTTGTAAACTTTATCTGAAATTAAATCACACTTCCAGCAATTATTCTGTTCTTATAGATTGGACAGTAGGTATACATAGCAGTGGCTGATCCAGGATTGAAAAAAAATGCAACAATTGAGGAACTATCAACATAGGTCCAAAAGCACTTAGTAATAGAGGGAGTTACCGAGATGCTATGCCCACCTAGCCTCGACCCTAGTTCTGTACCTTTTCTTAACAAGATACCGCTGCCAGCATCGCAATAAAGCATGGATTCACAGTGTCAGGGAAGTGATGTGAAGATGAACTAGCCACATGAAGATGAGCACATAGCAGATTTACAATTCAAAGGATAATTGATAATGTGATGTTCAACAAGAAACTGACCATTGACAGTTAGCCAATTCCTTTTCTATTATGACTATTGGCTATGGATACACACTCAAACTCATCGCCAAACATAAACCAGCCATCAGACCACGGCTATGAGAGAAGCATGCTACATGGCGCAGCTCATCGTTCCTCTCTGAGTCTACAGTCTCTCGATATAAGAGGGCCATTGTGATGGGTACTGCAAACTAGGGTGGAGACAATTTTTGGTAAATACATGTAGGAGTTGGCTGTTCCCCACAACCCACAATGATGCATACATGATATTAGAGCACATTCGTCTTCCTTATGGAACAGTACCTTAGTGATCTTTTGCAGGTAGCCAGGGGAAGAGCAGGAGAGCCATGGTTCAGCACGATTGGCAGATCTGGCAGCTGTCATAGTTCGCCATGGATCTGGCCCCTCAAATATAGACCCAAGGTATCTTCTCCCAAGTTGGAAGAAAGTGAAGTTACCCACTACCAATCAAAGCGGGAAGACTTGATGGATATAAGGTGCAGACTCGCTGTCTGAATGTCCAACTTTATTTTGCGATCCTGGTGTCTCCTATTCCCTGTAAGACTGTAAGAGAACTAATGGCGTCCATACCCACCCCTATGTTTTCTACCCTTCACTAACCAAATAAAAAATGCCCTGGTTTTACAAAGTGGAGAAATGAGCACGGGAGCCAGCAAGAAATGGGCTGTATGTGCACTGCTCGCTGCTTCTGTACTTATGGATGATGATTTGCCATGTGCCTTCCAGTGAGACAAGAGCATATGAAGTTGCTATATATGTATTCCAACTCAGAGGGGGAGGAGAGCATATGAGACGACACTGCGAGACAACAATACTAAATTAGCTTCAATATTATATGCATCAGTTTGGTCCCCTGTATGTCAGCCCCGAACTAAGAATTCGTATTGATTCAACAAAGCATGCATGTATCAGACAACACAATGCCAGACAACAATACTAATTTAACAATCATCATATTGTTAAGTAATCTGCTCCTCCTATGTATGAACGCGTGGCAGGGACAAGCGCCGAAAGGCTCCCTGCTGCTGCATGTAGATGCTGTAGGGGCAAGCGCCGAAAGGCTTCCCTGCCGCACTATAGCCACAGCAGGGGCAGGCGTCAAAGTCAGGCCTATTGTCACATCTAGTCACTGTAGCAGCATGACAGCCTGACATGTCTGTGTACTAGGATTAGATGGGTAGAGTTATATATATAGTTTCCCACTGCAACTCAGTAAAGAGAGCGAGTTCAGTTTTGCCATCTCCTCTGCAGAGCTCCGGCCAACGCTGGTGCTTGTGCTGTGTGTGCGCGCTCTGTTCTCCCTCCCTTCTTCTATCTCTAGTCACAGTGTGTGGTCGGCAACACTAGTGAGTGGTTGGCTTACCCGTGCCGGTGATCTTAGGGCTAATAAGTGGTATCAGAGCCGTAACAGCGCCGTCGCCGGACTAACCGCTGGCGATAACGGACGGTTTGGAGATGGGTGACAGCAGCGGCGCTGCTATGGCTGCCTAGCCATGACAGGAGGGCGTCGTGCGCACGGTGCTGGAGGTCAGCGGCACTAGTTGGCCGACGCTGACTCGCACCAACTATGGCAAGTAGGCGTGACCATGAAGGTCAAGCTTAGAGCCCGACGACTCTGGAATGCTATTGACAAGGGCACCGACAACGAAGAAGATGTCATGTCAGCGTTGGAGGCTATCCTCGCTGTTGTGCTAGCGGAGTACAGGGAGTCGTTCGGGGCGAAGAACTCTGCTAAAGAGGCATGGGAGACCATTGCAGCGATGCGCGTCGGTTCTGACCGTGCAAAGAAGGCGACGGCCCAGCCGCTGAAGCAGGAGTACGCCAACCTCAAGTTCAAGGATGGTGAATCGGTGGAGGACTTCTTCCTCCGCCTACAGTCGCTCATCAGCAAGCTGAGGAGCCATGGCGTCACCATTGACGAAGAGGAGGCGGTCTCCAAGTACTTCCACTCCGTGCCAATGAAGTACATCCAGATCGCTCTCTCCATAGAGACGATGCTGGACCTGTCCACCCTCACCATTGAGGATGTGACAGGCCATCTGCGGGCGGTGGATGAGTGCATGGAGCAGGCCACAACAACGATGGACAGCAGCAAACTGCTGCTAACAGAGGAGGAGTAGGCTTCCTAGAGGAACTCTAGGAAAGCCTCCTCCAACCGCGGTGGCGATGGCAAGAGTCGCGGCAAGGCTTCTTCAGACAAGAAGAAGAAGAAGGTCAACCCCAACACCTGCTAGTGCTGCGGGAAGACAGGCCATTGGGCAAAGGAGTGCCTAAATCACAAGCAGGAGAAGAAGGCTGAGGCTCGTTTAGCGTAGGCTAATGAGGATGATGAGGCAACTCTCCTGATAGCGATGTTCTGTGCACTGCACGATGTTGAGGCCAAGGAGAAGGGAGAGGTGATGGCGGTGAAATGGCCTGGGAAGGCTCTGAAGGCTATCAACCTCGACGAACCGCACGCCCAAGTCCACCTCGAACATGTGGGCAGCAAACAGAAGTAGCGGTGGTACCTGGACTCCGGCGCCAGCAACCACATGACGGGCTCCAAGGAAGCCTTCTCCGAGCTCGACGGCAACGTGACCGGCACAGTGAAGTTCGGTGACAGCTCAAGGGTGGCGATCTGAGGGCGCGACACCATCATCTTCATGTGCCAGAATGTTGAGCACCGCGCGTTGACAGATGTATATTACATCGTGCAGCTGCGTTCAAGTATCATCAGCATTGGCTAGCTAGATGAGCGCAGTAGTGAGGTACTGATCAAGGACGGCGTCCTTAGGATCAGGAACCGGGAACAGCGCCTTCTTGCCAAGGTGACAAGGTCCCAGAATCGGTTGTACCTGCTCGACTTGAAGGTGGAGCAGCCGGTGTGCCTGGCAGCACGGTACACCCAGGAGCCGTGGTTGTGGCATGCCTGGTTCGACCCTCTCAGCTTCTACGTGCTCGGTCAGCTAGAGAAGATGGTCCAAGGGCTGTCCCACATCAAAGCACGCAGGCGAGCTATGTGACAGCTGCCTGGCCGGGGAAGCAGAGGAGGCTGCCGTTCCCAAAGGCGGCCAAGTATCGCATAGCGGACGCTCTTGAGCTCGTCCACGGCGATCTCTGTGGGCCAATCACGCTAGCCACAAACGGTGGTATGCGGTATTTCCTCCTGCTCGTAGATAATTACAGTCGCTATATGTGGCTGCAACTCCTGACGAGCAAAGACAAGGCGGCGGAGGCAATCAAGAAGTTCAAGGCGTGCGTGGAGGCGGAGAGCGGCAAGAAGCTGCATGTGCTGTGGACTGATCGTGGCGGCGAATTCACTTCGATGGAGTTCACTACGTACTGCGCGCACTACTGGAATCTCGAATATTTTTGTGTGTGCAAAAACCCACAGAAAATTCGAATACCCACGGAAAAATATTTTTCTGACAGTGTACAGTGAGAAAATAACACACAGAAATAGAATGACAGAAAAATTCGATTTTTCTGTGGGTTCACCGACAGAAATAATTTTTCTGTGGGTCTCACACGCACAAAAAAAATTGTGTTCGCCCAGATTAAAACTAATTTTTCTGTATGTTAATCCACCTAGAAAAAAGAAATAAACACACAGAAAAACACACGTTTTTTCTATCCGTCAAGGTGAATTCACAGAAAAATTCATTTCACCCAGATTAAAAATAATATTTCTGTGTAGCCAGCCTCACAGGAAAAAAGAGTTAAACACACAAACAAATTATTTTAAAATAGTAGCAACAACATATTAAAATATATATTTTCCATACAGTAATTTCTGTGCATGACCAACAAGGTTTTATTCAAATAATACAGAAATCAATAGTTCATCATGAATGGAGTCAACACTTATGTCAAAAATAGAACCAATCTGATGTATCAGCACATATATCATATATACAGATATGATATCTGGTCATCTACATGTTCAATATGAATACTACAATGAATTCACAAATATGGATATCGAAAAAGAAACCAAACTATTTTTTCTTGTTCAACCAATTGTAAATTGCTTCACCTTGCATTCCATCTCTACCTATAAGAACAATCAACATGAATACTACAATGATTACACATGAAAGTAGTCATTTCTGTTTCCTAAAGTATCCAGAAAATGGGAATACAGTATGTACCAGCAAAGGGGAGACGAAATCAATGAACTTGTATGTAACTTCCAAAGGCTTTAACTTTTCGATATAAAGTTTTTTCAAGCCATCAATGACAGAAGTAACAATAGTCAAAGGTATCTGTTTACATATAGCATCATAAAAGGAAAGATCAGCAATAATGATAAATGTGTCATTGACAAAACTAGGGTCAACTGACAGCATTTCTTTATATAGGGAAAGGTCTTAAAATTGGCACAAAAATATCTCTGTTGCTTAATAATGCATAATAGAAACACAAGTACTGAGAGCTATGTTGTCTTACAAATATTTTGGTGGACTGTGGGCTTCCTTTTAGACAACTTACATGCATCATATTGTTTCCAAGCTCATTAATAGACAAGATACAATTAAAATAAATAGTGAACCAGCTACAGAAGCTTACACAAGCTAAACAAGTAAACTTGCTTCCTTTTCCTTTTGCTAACGTAAAAAGACAGATAACTGATCTATCAACATATGCTCACTAATGAGGATATAACAGAATTTTCCTCAAAAGTTCCTTTGGTGCTGATATGCAATAGATACTCACAAGAGCGATACTCTAGGAGCATACATAAGAAAATTGTGAAGATGACATGACTACATGAGTATTACCTTCTTTGATGACTTTGAGCTGAACCATTTGTTTGTTAAATGGGATTGTTCCTGAGGGTATCCTGCATGGATAAAAAAAAGTTTGTATCATAGATTTCCCCCAAGCATGAACTTCCTGTTAAAGAGTGCATTACTTACCATCCATTTCTGGAGCAACTGGAAAGGGCAGAGTTTGAATGTAGATCAGGACACATGGGGAAATGCCAGGGGCAAAAAGAAGGCAGATGGTAACTGCCAATGGGAGGAGCAGATGAGGACACATACTCAAGTTTTCATAATACAAATGTTGCCCATAATTACTTCTAGCCTTCACAAAGCAGTACAACTGCAAGAGACATGAAGAACTTACAAATCTACAAGTGCAAAAGAAATGACAGGCAGGCAGTGACCATCTCCAAAAATTTCACATTTGAAAGTATATAATTACCAAAATTTCACAGAAGAAATACCACAAGACAATGACCATCTCTAAAAATTACCCATTATCAAGAGCAAAAGAACTCCAGAAATGGCTCAGATTTACCCATTATCAGCATGACAACTGCAACTTAATTTCACCTGGAGCTTACTTTAATTCTCTCTCTCTAATGGGAATTGAACTGGCCACAAAACTGGTTGCTTGTACTAGTACAAGCCATCCTAGTTAAGCAGCAAATAGAACAAAATATCCCAAGTACCAGCTCATAAGGTGCTAAACTGCAGAAGTTCTCTAATGGAAACTTGATTCATCACAGCCACTCAAGAGTAGTACAAAACAAAAAAAGTCACAAGGCATAGTTAGGGAAGGGGAGAGCAGCACGGCACGAGACTGGGGTTCCATATCATCTCAGCTCCGCAAATATCACATATCAAAATGATTGATTAGGTTGATATATGCAAGATATTCAAGATACTATTTTCATAGCATCTCCAAGCTGCAGGATGCACCCCCAATTTCAGTCCCCTAAAGCTGAAATATTTTTGAATGTGTCACCTCAGTTTTCCCATCTGAAACAATGTAACAAAAAAGCCTAAGAGAAGGAATTCACTTGGAACAAAGAGGCATGTCTATTTTACATTTTCCTCCACCACACTATCTTTTGGCCTAAGTCAGTAGATTTGCTGGTTGCATACCTACATGAGAAAATAGAACAAAGAATCAACCAAACAAAACAAATGGTTTTAACAGGTAGTTTGACATGTACCAAACTAGTAACATACATGTGGTGCTATACTAGTCAGCACTTTCACAAAAATATCCAAATTATTGCTAAGAAATAAGACATTGTTTCAATCTGTAGAAGCATATAGGCCATTTTATTTTAGAGAAAGACATACAACCAATAGAAAGAGATAACGGCAGTCACAAACGTATAATCCATTTGTCCAAAAATTGAATTACACCAACCAGATCAATGTAATGATTTTGTTTGGGTTAAAGAATTAATAAGTGTTGCCCCTAGCTGCTACAATTTGAATAAGCTGCTGCTACCATTTGAGCCTGACACATTCTTTACCTCAAAGACAGAGTAACTGCTAATGCATGGTCTGAATTTTTAGACGCGAGCAACATATACGCAACTGTATTTTCAATTCTACTACGAACCACATATCAATCTCACTAGATCTCTTTTTAATTTAATTCTAACACAACCAGACATGACATAGAAATATTAACTTTTTACTAAATATACAAATGTTACTACTGCTAGTCATCATATAAATTCACAGGTCTTAACCTTACTGGCACTTAAAGGCACTGATATCACCAACCCACAAACTGAAATAAGTACAAACATTTCTAGTGGTCAGACTGCTGCTTGTGCTAACATGCTGATTAGCATCTATTTATTTATTATTTAATATGTGAGACAACATGTTATCATCAATTAGTCACCTTCACACATCTTCTGTTTTTTAATCAAATAATATCAGTATATATCACTAATTTCCGTTCAAGAAGCAACCTAAGGCAAGCAATAGGTGTTGAGCAATTAGCACATTGTGAAATCAAGAAACAGTGTTGCTAGTTTGAAACAAGGATTAACACTGAGGTCACACCGAGCAGATTAGCTTCACAGGGCAGTACAACAGTTGCTCATCTCACTGTTACAAAACTACTAATAAACAATGGAATAGTAAGTATACATCTCACACACCATCTGTCTCAGCATGGTCTAGCCTCGCAGCCATTTTGGAAGAGCTTTACCTTGAATTGAAAAGGCAATTGAGGGTTCCAATGTTGCCTATGACTCTGCATATGGATCTCTGAAGCTTTCAAGCCTCCTCCTTGTGTCTAAATCTTGAAATGCAATGCTAGACTATCAACTTAACAAGATGAAAATCTGCGTAACATAATTTTAAACAGATGCAACTATGCAAGCAAAAGCCTAGCAGCTAACAAGGCATACCTAGCACATTTTTTGTCAATGTAAATATGATAGTTTTCGATGAGCACAAGAATCGACGTGGACCGGCGGGAGGAGGTAGCACCGGTGAGCAGGCACGGCGCCAGCCACCGGCGAAGCCCAGCCGCGCTGCGCTCTGGCCAGGGACGGCCACCGTGGGTGGATCCGGGGCGGCGCGGGGCAAGGAGGGGAGGGGCCAGGCCGCCCGCCGGCAGGAGGAGAGGAGGCGGCGGATTTGGGGCGGCGCGGGGCAAGGAGGGGAGGGGCCGGGGCCGGCTGCCTACGGGAGGAGAGGAGGGGAGGGGCCAGGGCGGCGTGGCGGACTCGGGGCGGCGCGGGGCAAGGAGGGGAGGGGTCAGGGCCGGCCTCCGGCCGCCGGTGGGAGGAGGGGAGGGGAGGGGCCAGGGCCAGCCACCGGCGGGAGGAAGTGAGAGGGAGCGGGGGCAGGGAGAGGAGGGCCGAGCAGGCGTCAGCGCGTGCGTGCGGCGGCCGCCGGGTTAGAGTTAGGACTTCTTTGTTTTTTTATTTATCGCGTGCATATATATTTTATGTGCGTGCATGTATTTTTTCTGTGCATTTTTAAAGCACTGACAGAATAAATTGTGTTTTTCTGTGAGTGTTGATTTTTTTCGTGTGTGTATTGTCACGCACAGAAAAATCATATAATTATTTTGTGGGTTTTCGTATTTTTCTGTCAGGATATTTTAAAACCGACAGAAAAATCGTAATTTTTCTGTGCGTACCAAAAAAACATAGAAATTTTTTCACCCACATAACAATTCGAGTTTTCAGTAGTGGCGGATCAGGGTGTGGTGCGACACCACACTGTGCCATACTCGCCACAGCAGAATGGCATGGTGGAGCGGCGGAACCAAACGGTGGTCGGCCTGGCTCGATCCATGATGAAGGCCAAGAGCATGCCGGCAAGGTTCTGGGGTGAGGCGGTGACCACAACAGTGTTCATCCTCAACCACGCGCCCACAAGGCCCTGAAGGCCAAGACGTCGTTCGAAGCTTGGTAGGGGCACAAGCCAAGTGTGTTCTTCCTCCGAACATTCGGCTGCATCGGCCACGTTAGGAAGACGAAGCCGATCCTCACCAAGCTATAGGATAGGAGCACACCGATGGTGCTCCTGGGCTACGCGGAAGGTACCAAGGCGCACCAGCTTTATGACCCACGCAGAGGCAAGGTGGTTGTCTCACGTGACACTACCCCAGATCTGGACATCACTATTGGTTCAAAAACCCACTTCACTGTCGGATTTTGAACCGACAGTGGCATACCGGCAGTGATGAGGGGTTGACATCACTGTCGGTCCTTAAAAACCAACACTGATCTATAGGAAATAGTGTCGGTTCCTGGCTCCACTCGGCAGTGTCCAGTTGAACAACACTGCCGGTTTGTAGTGCCAACCGACAGTGACGTTTGCTTCAAGAGTGTCGGTTCTTGGCTCAAGCCAGCAGTGTTGAGCAAGCCTACACTGTCGGTTCATGGATCAAACCGGCAGTGTTGTAGTAAATATTAGTGTTGGTTCATGGATCAAACCAGCAGTGTTCTTGTAACTATCAGTGTCGGTTCATGGTTCAAGCCGGCAGTGTTGAGCAAGCCAACACCGTCGGTTCATGGCTCAAACCGACAGTGTTGTAGTAAATATCAGTGTTGGTTCATGGATCAAACCGGCAGTGTTCTTGTAACTATCAGTGTCGGTTTATGGTTCAAGCTGGCAGTGTTGAGCAAGCCAACACTGTTGGTTTCTTTCTAACCGGCAGTGATTGTTACGACAACACTGCCGGTTTGTTGCTAACCGACGGTGATGGCACGTTCATATTTTATTGTTTTATAATTTATTTTAATTTATATTTTTTCGTGGAATTGGGTTTCACTTTATATACGCTACGTAGACGATAGGTCCATCAATATTAAGCATTACAAATGTTATGATTATAATTCAAATGTTCTTATCCACATTTCGATCCCTCAAAATAAAAAAGAAATGTTCTTGGACTTCACACATGCTTCTCGGACTTCCTACAATAATCTAGCGAGCCGCTCTGGGCCATACTGGTCCTTGTACCTCACGGATTGTGCAATGGAAAATAATCCATCTTTTTCCAATACCTCGGCTAAGATGAATTTTGTCATCTCCGATTGTAGTGCGACGATCTCCATGTCTAGCAGCCTTTCGTGCTTAAATTTCTTGCGCTGTCGTTCAAAAAAGATGATATCCAAAGAGGAACAGTAAATCAATTTGTTGAATTATTAATAGACATAAATGAAATGTAGATTATACACACCAACTTATCGGCTTCTTCTGATTTTCCGCCAATGTAGCAAAGCATTGCTCACATTACATAAAACTCGCATTCATTGTTTCTCACCGGCTGTGATAGGTACTTCCCCTCCATTTCAATAACCTTGAATGGGACCGGCGTCCCACCGATATGTCTTCTTCGGACACTGAGCAACATTAAAAGGAGAAACATTAGAAAGCGGTATGTGTGATTAGAAAATAATATGTTATTAGGATTGCTTACTAATTCAGCACTGACACCAGTGCATCCAGATGATGAAATGGTTTTTTCTTCGAGTCCCACACCTCGAGCAGATTTTTGGCAAGATTAACACAAATGAAGACGAAATGGTTGCTGCAATCACAGAATCCTAATTATCTAATCATCTTAACGAAAAAAGAAGCATAAAATTAAAAGCTGAGAATACATACTCGCAGTTGTAGGCTAGAAGTATGTGGGTTTTCTTCTTCATCGTGAATTCATCGAAAATAGCAATCAATCTCTGTTTCAGGTCTTCCACATCACATCCATAGAGGCCTAGACATGTCCTCTTATTGACTTGCATGGGGTCCAAGAAGCCTATGTAATCCCATTTTCTTTTTAGAATGCAAAATTTTGCTATACACCTACATAAAATCATGGGAAGTGCTCAAAAGTTAACAATGTGTGTGTCGAGAGAGTAGTTAATTGTAAAATCGTGCATGTAGGGTACTTACATAGTCCACAGCATCAATAGTTGAACATCGAGATCATGTTTCTGGTATAGCTAGAACAAGCACTCCCACTCGACATCGAACTTCTCTTCTTCAGGATAATTGAAAACATGTGGCGAACGGATAATAACCTCAAAACCAAAGCTGTCCGTCTCTGTTGCTTGAGCCATGTAATATTCATGTAAATGGCGCATATATGTTGTCAAATTTTTATACTCATGATCGGGAACCAAAATATTGCCCCTTACATACTTCATTGCTGGTGTTGTCATCCCTTGTACATCATAATAGATGGTCGCGGCGTCTTCCATGGTTAATCCTGGGTTGTCTTCGACGTACTTCTGTATGTTCCTTAAATCTTTATTGTGTATTTCTTCGTCTCTTGTTGTAGCATATTTATTCTATATTTGCCTTTCGAATTCAGACTTCAACATAAACAAACGCAGTGAGGCACAAAGATTGAAGAAACTAACACAATCTTCCTTCGAGACGTGTGCTATAAATTTTTTTCCATCAAGGAGGTAACGCTGCCACTGAATGGCCTTTTTCTTTTCTGTTGGTCCACTTTGGGAGCATTAGCGACCGAATCCAAGGACCTTTTCTGCGACTGCGAGGATGTTTTTGATCTTGTTTTGGGCTGAGGTGGAGGAGGAGGAGGATGATGACGAGAATTCTATTTTCCCAACGCTGATGAAGATGGAGTCGGACGAGGAGGAGGATGAGGAGGCGGAGGAGGAGGAGGAGGAGGAGGAGGAGGAGGAGTCTCTTTTCTCGGGGCTGATGAAGATGGAGTCAGACGAGGAGAAATAGAAGGAGACCTTTGTCTTCTCGGGGGTGATGGCTCTAGATGAGGAGGGGAGTGATCTCTGTTGGGAGATGGTGAGTTATCATCGTGGGTGGGCGAAGACTCGTAGTCGTCCTCATCATCAGAGGACAATTGGTGGTCAAGCTTAATGAAGCGCTTACGCCAGGCCACTTGAGAGCCCTTGTTATGACCAAGTTTTGGCCTGTCTTCCGCTACAGGGTACTCAATGGGTATCTTGTTATACTTCTTATCAAGTATTCTGTCAATGGTGACGCGAGCGTACCCCAGTGGAATTGGGCGGCCATTAATTGTCATGTCTCCCATAGGCCAGGCCTGGCCGAGTGCCACCTTGTCCTTTGTCCATTCCTGACGGATGTACAACCTGACATTGACGGGTTCAGTGATGTCATCAACCGGATGAGGCACATTCGCCTCTTCTTCATCGAGCGGGGTCGATCAGCAGCTACTGCGACCCCTAAACTATGGGCTGAAGGTAGTAGGAGTACGGTTTTGTGGTACTGCTGACCCCTTAGACAGCAAAATTTGCTCAACTCGCGCTTCAACGGTCGCCTCAATCCATGCTTCCATTCTGTCTTCCATCTCTTTTCGTCTCCTCAGATACTCTACCTCATGTTCCTCTCTACCTCTCGAGCAGCTCCGGTAAGTGTTAGATTCTTGGGGGAATGCTAGTTTCCAAGGAACAACACTAGTTCCTCTAGTGCGACCAAGGTGTTCCTTGGTTCCGAGTGCTTAGGTGAGCACATCTTTCTCCCTATTAGAAGTGCGAGTCCCTTGCCTCACCTCCTCAGTTACCTGGGAGATCCTCTGGATGAGTTCGCTCATGGGTTGATTTGAGGAGCTAAAGCTCCCATTCTCGGCGTGCCGTACATTCCTCCCCATATAGTATATTACTAATCTAGGCTCCCAATCGGCGGTCTCAACCTGAATGCCTTCCTCAGCAAGGTGATCCATCTTTTGATGTTCTGCTTCAAATTCTGGCATCTTTTTGGCGTAGCCACGAGAGCCGAGATGATGAGGATTCGTCGCTTTCTGTGAAATCTCCTTATTCTTCCTGCTCAGTTCTAAGTACTCCTCGGATAACCTGTTTTCCTTGAAAGCATGCCAGAAATCCTTCTGCTTGCTAAACTGTCCACCATCGAAATCTGGATCTTTATTTTTGAGGACAAAATTCTTGTACAATGTCCCCTTGAAATTCTTGAAGCATGTCCCCATGATTTCTTTCGCTTTTTTCTTGACTAACTCCCTGTCATACTCAGCAGGGAAAGTGAAATACTATGGGATCTTGACATCCCATATGTAATCCTTCTCGCTTTCGGGAACCCTCGATCGGTCATCATCTTTCCCAATCCACTTCCTATACTTAATCGGGATGAAGTCCCTAACAAGTAACCCGAGGATAGTCTTGTATTTGGTCAAAGCTATAGGTGGTGAGAGTGGATCCCCGAATTCATCGAACTCAATAATGTGCCAGTGTGCATTCCTACCAACAGGAATCTTTGACACGCCTCGTTTGGATCTGGCCTTACTGCTACCCGAACCCTCTGGCTCCTCGGCCGGCGGAGGCTCCTGCTAGAGACACTAAGTAAGCTATGACCCTCTCAATTGATTAGCGTGTGTGGCTACATAGTGACATGATACCAAACTTACCTGGCCATCTTGGTCATTTTTATCCAGATTGAGCAGGCCGGACGGGGTCCATGGCTGCTTGTTCTCACCGACCTAATTGACACCGTCACCGTTTGTCGGATCATGTGGCTCTCCCGTCCCAGCGATTCAGTCGCTTCTTGCTGCCGATCAGTTCTTCGGTGATGGGGTAACAAGCGATGATGAGTGATGGCTATGACACGATCGTGGTTAGTTTTGGTCGTGGACAACTACTAATAGCATATGTTCATATATATATAATATGTTTAATGCAAAGTCTAATAATAAGTCCACATACAACAAAGTCAAACACCTAGAACAAATTCATTGTTTGATTGAACACATACAACAAAGTCCACCTACTCTTCTATGAAACTAAGCCTACATCAACTTCCAAATAAGAAAAGCGATGACCATAGCCATAAATAAAAGCATGACATCTTTCCAAGACCAAGGAGCAATTCTCCTAATCTTCACATCTCCGGCGGGTGGCTTCTCTTCGATCTCCAGTGCCAGTGGATGGCCACGGTTTGCATTCATTGGACCATAGTAGGACGGTTGCCCATGGTTTGCAAGGTAGGCCGGATAACTATAGTAGGCCCTCAAAGCTTCAGCTTCTCTGTTGTATTTTTTGTGCAAATTACCGGGGTACCGATTGACTTGAGCATAGCAATCTTTCCAGGTTCGATAAATCCCAGGCATGTGACCAACATGCACTACATACCAGGCCATGGTTGCCTATACATTTAATTAAATTAGGATGTCATTCAAACATGATGTATTCACTATAAATCCCCCAACCATCGGTGCGAGGTTCTTTCACAAGTATCAGTGCAGGTAAGCATCTTTCCAAATTAGTGATACTTTGATCTGAAACTTACATGGTTGGTAGGGGCAAATATGCATCTCATACTATCCTAGGAAAGTGACATGCAAAAACTCATAATAAGATAGGATTGTTGGAAAATATTCCCAGTTTAATGCACAAGGCTACATAACTATGTATTACTTGTAATCTTGCATAAGTTAATAATTATGCATCTTTATGCTGATAGCATGGAGAATTCCATGACAAGTTTGGACATATATTAGTTCTATAGGTCTAAAGTATATATACTCCATCCTCACATCCAAAAACATTGAGCATCGGTGGCACAGTTCCAAAAACATTGAGTACCTGCCTGATGGGAGCGCAGTTGCAATTGCAAGCTACGAGGTGAGGCCAGCCATTGGTTTCACATATGTATCCGGCCAAGCTCCAATGATGCACAAGATGGTTTCATAGAGAAAACATAAGTTTGTTTCACAGAGAAAATGCAAGTACTCTAAAAACAAACTACCATTAACGTTCAGAGAGCAATTTCTATCAAGTATTACGAGTCCCTGCTATGTTTATCCTGGTAACCAAAAATAAAATTACACTTTTGTTCTTATCAGTATACTGATGAATAGAGCTGAGCAACGTGCTACTAAGTAACAATGTACTACTTACTAGCAATGCATCCAGAAACACAAAGAAACAGATAGCACACACTATGTGGCAAACCTAGGTTCTAGCATTCATAGCTGCATGATCAAATTGTATGATAGCACGCACTGCATGATCAAACTGATTCAAGTAAGCAGCTGTGGGACATTTCATCAGACATGTAGCGGGCAGTGAGCCACGCATTCACCGTGGGGGTGGGAAAGCAGTTGTCTGTGCGCTCCTAAAGGCCTCGGCGGTGGGACGGACGGCGCGGTGCTCTGGACGGCATGGTGCTCCGGCTTGGCACGGATGGCGAGGTGCTCTAGCTTGGGGCGGTGTCCGGCGTGGGGCAGTGCTCTGGCATGGGGAGGTGCTCCGGCATGGGGAGGTGCTTCGGCGTGGGGCAGTGCTCCGGCGTGGGGCGCTACTCCAATGTGGGGCGGTGCTCCGACATGGGGCGGTGCTCCGACATGGGGCGGTGCTCCAACGTGGGGCATTGGACGGCGTGGGGCGGTGCTCCGGCGTGGGGTGGTGCTCTAGCGGCTCGAGGGGAGGGGTTGGCATGGGGTTGAAATGAATTGGGATAATTTCAACCCGTGCCACTTTTATAGCAGTAGCTCATCACTGTCGGTTCTGCTTGTAAACCGACAGTGATGGGGCACATCAGTGCCGGGTCACTCCCCAAACCGGTAGTGATGTGTTGTAGCAGTTAGGTGTTAAGTAGGATAAGTTTTTGTTTTCTTTCGAACTCCTCCTACTGGCGCAACAGTTAAGACCCCTCAACTTAGCCCCCGAGACCCGTGTTCGAGTCCCAGACGGCCCAAATTTTTTTGTTCTATTTTATAAATTATTAATTTATTTTAGGAAATAGCTTATCACTGTCGATTTTGCTTGCAAACCGACACTGATGGTGTACATCACTGCCGGGTCATTCCCCAAACCGGCAGTGATGTTGTGGAGTAGTTAGGTTTAACTTAGGTGTTACATAGGATAAGTTTCTGTTTTCTTTCGAACTCCTCCTACTGGCGCAACGGTTAAGACCTCTCAACTTAGCCCTCGAGACCCATGTTCGAGTCTCAGGCGGCCCAATTTTTTTTTCTATTTTATAAATTATTAATTTATTTCGGGAACTAGCTTATCACTGTCGGTTTTGCTTGCAAACCGATAGTGATGGTGTACATCACTGTCGGGTCATTCTCCAAACCAGCAGTGATGTTGTGTAGCAGTTAGGTTTAACTTAGGTGTTACGTAGGATAAGTTTCCGTTTTCTTTCAAACTCCTCCTACTGGCACAACAGTTAAGACCCCTCAACTTAGCCCCCGAGACCCGTGTTCGAGTCCCAGGCAGCCTAATTTTTTGGTTTAATTTTATAATTTATTAAGCGGTCTAAAGGTCAAAAAGATAAAATAAATGTGTTGCATCCCTAAATCGAACCGAAGCCTACAAGTAACAGAGCAGCGGACAAACCATTGAGCTATCACCTGATTTCGGAAAGATTGAAGGAATTTATTCCTTTGAGTGATTATCTGTCCATGCTTTGTGCGTAGGCCCTTCAACTCCCCGGCCACGCTGGTCGCGCGGTTCCCATATGAAGAGCTGTTGTTTTAATTACCCGGTCCATGAAGCGCAGTTCCTACGAAGAGCCCTTCAGTTCCCCACAAAGAGACGCTGCGTTTACCCGTCCATTGGCTGCTCGCGCTGGTTCCCAATTAAACACAGGCACACTCCGTCTTCCCAACGCAGGCGTAATGGCGGTTCAACTGCGGTTCCCAACACATGCAGGTGCGCTCCATCTTTCGAGGGGTGCGAGTTATTGCACCGTGATCAGTCCCACCACCAACATGCCTATATAAGCCAGGCCCTAGGCCAGCCCCCATGCACACAGTCGGCCGCCACACCACCGCGCATCAAGAAAGCGAAGCACCACCCTTCTCCCATGCACACCTCGCCCCGGCCCTCGACCCGCCGACACGCACAATGCCTCGCCGCTTGAAGACAACATGGGCGACGCTGAACCCATCGTCCTCATGTTGCCCCCCGATGCCTCCACCGTTGACGCCATCATCCGAATCGGACCTCAGGGTGAACCTCGAGGACGATCTAGACCGTGAGACCGCATCGGAGGAGGAACCGGAACCTCTTTCGATGGAGGAGGTCGTCTTCAACTCGTTGGAGATGGCTCGGAAGGAGGAGGAGGACCGGCACCTCCACGCCATCACACATAAGGAGACCAACGACTGCATCCTAAAGCGCGTCATCGAGACCTCCAAGGAGGAGGAGCGCCACCATGAGGAGAAGGAGAAGCGCCGCTGCGAGGAGGAGGAGCACCGCCACGAGGAGGAGGAGCGCCACCGCCAAGAGGAGACCGAGCGGCGTCTCGCGATGGACGCGAAACGGCACCGGCGCAGGGCTGAGCGAAACAAGCGCGAGGAGCACCGACAGCAGGGGGACGACGCATGTGGCAGCACCGACAGTAATTAGTAGCACTAGTGATTAATCAATGCCTTAGGTCGATGTAATAATTTACTGGTGCTGAAAAAAACCGTGTCGTCGAATCCTTAATTTGTTTGATCATCATAACCTTGGGCTGATACTTTGCATTGCATATGACCTCTCATTTTATTTGCTTACATATTGGATGTTGCATTTTGTATGACCTCGTTTTGCTTACCTCGTTGTCACGAAGACCTAGTAGATGATATGCTACATACCGGATATCAAGGGGACCAACAGGACTATTGCTCTTCTAGATAATACCGTGTTGCAGCATGTCTGTCATCTGTCATATCACAGCCGGGCCATTCTTTAAACCGGTAGTGATTTCCGTGTAGTGGTTACAGAATAAGTAATTTATCTTTTCCACATCTTTCGAACACCTCTTACTGGCTCAACGGTTAAGACCCCGCAACTTAGACCCTGATACCCGTGTTCAAGTCCCATGTGGCCCAATTTTTGTGGTTTAATTTTATAATTTATTAAGCGGTCTAAAGGTCAAAACAATAAAATAAATAAACCATGGCACACATCCTATACTAGCGCAACGGTTAAGTGTCTAAACTCTGTAGCCTAAGACCCGAGCTCAAACCTGAGGGCTCGCACAATTTTTTTTAAATTTTTATATATCACTGCCGGTTTTCAAAATAAACCGATGTGCTACAAGCATCACTGTCGGTTTCTTCTAAAACCGGCATTGATGTTTATATATATTAAAAAAATTATATATTGAATAAATAGAAACATATGTATTCCTATGTCGAAATGGCTTGAATTTTTTTTGGCAAGCGTGTACACCTAAATTAGGATCCCACACAGGATCTTAGGTTTTTCTGTTCATTTTTTTATTAATTATATTTTTCCCTGTGCCAAATGAGATAAAAGAGGGTGAATTTCATCTTGGACCCAATAGATTTTTCATCCACCTCCATAAAATTATTATCGCTAGGGCACATTAGAGCATGTGTAAAAGTTTGGCACCATTCTGGATCTTTTCGTGGGTAAACTCAGTTCAACCTGTAATTAAAGGGTGTCGTCGCGCGAAAATTCAATTAAACCTCAGAAAGTAGCAAACCTTCTCCGGAAAATCTCAAGCTTGGTGTTTCCTTCACACTAGGCACGTGCAAGCCTAAGAAAAGGTTTGAGACCAATACGACACTAGAATACCTATGAACCACAGAAACCTTGATAACCTATGTGTAGTCATGGTTCGATGAAAGGGCACATGTACCTCTGTGAAGCATGTATACTCCGCCTTTGGAGAAATGGCTTGAATTTTTTTGGCAAGCATGTACGCCCAAATTAAGACCCACATAGGATCTTAGGTTTTTATATTCATGTTTTTATTAATTATATTTTTCTCTATGCCAAATGAGATAAAAGAGGGTGAATTTCATCTTGGACCCAATAGATTTTTTCATCCACCTCCACAAAATTCTTATCCCTAGGTCACATTAGAGCCTGTGTAAAAGTTTGGCACCATTCCGGATCTTTTTGTGGGTAGACTTAGTTCAACCTATAATTAAACGGTCTCGTCACGCAGAAATTCAATTAAACCTCATAAAGTAGCAAACCTTCTCCAGAAAATCCCAAGCTTGGTGTTTCCTTCACACGTGACATGTGAAGGCCTAAGAAAAAGTTTGAGATCAATATGACACCGGAATGCCTATGAACCACAGAAACCTTGATAAGCTATGTGTATAGTCATGGTTCGATGAAAGGGCACATGTACCTCTGTGAAGCATGTATACTCCGCCTATGTTGAAATGGCTTGAATTTTTTTTGGCAAGCATGTACACCCAAATTAAGACCCCACACAGGATCTTAGATTTTTTCTGTTCATTTTTTTATTAATTATATTTTTCTCTATGCCAAATGAGACAAAAGAGGGTGAATTTCATCTTGGACACAATAGATTTTTTCATCCACCTCCACAAAATTCTTATCCCTAGGGCACATTAGAGCCTGTGTAAAAGTTTGGCACTATTTCGGATCTTTTCGTGGGTAGACTCAGTTCAACCTATAATTAAAGGTTGTCGTTGCGCGAAAATTCAATTAAACCTCAGAAAGTAGCAAACCTTCTCCGGAAAATCCCAAGCTTGGTGTTTCCTTCACACGTGGCACGTGCAAGCCTAAGAAAAAGTTTGAGACCAATACCACATCGGAATGCCTATGAACCACAGAAACCTTGATAACCTATGTGTATAGTCATGGTTCGATGAAAGGGCACATGTACCTCTATGAAGCATGTATACTCCGCCTATGTTGAAATGGCTTGAAATTTTTTTGGCAAGCATGTACACTCAAATTAAGACCCCACATAGGATCTTAGGTTTTTCTGTTCATTTTTTATTAATTATATTTTTCTTTGTGCCAAATGAGACAAAAGAGGGTGAATTTCATCTTGGACCCAATAGATTTTTTCATCCACCTCCACAAAATTCTTATCCCTAGGGCACATTAGAGCCTGTGTAAAAGATTGGCACCATTCCGGATCTTTTCATGGGTAGGCTCTGTTCAACCTATGATTAAACAGTGTCGTCGTGCGAAAATTCAATTAAACCTCAGAAAGTAGCAAACCATCTCTGAAAAATCCCAAACTTGGTGTTTCCTTCACACGTGGCACGTGCAAGCCTGAGAATAATTTTGAGACAAATACGACATTGGAATGTTACACGAATTACATGCATGACAATAATTAAACACACAAAGCCGTACATATTAAAATTAGAACCCAATTAAACTATGACCTTGAAAACCTAGCTAAATAAATATTAATTACTATCGGAATCACTGCCGGGATCGATCGGGCCATGCACACTAACATGCCTCTGTAGCCATATATGGTAATTGATGTCACGGATTATGTATCTACTTGTATCGATGAAGTCCAATGCCCGTATGAGTCCACTCTCTCGTGCCTCACAACACCGAACGAATGGTCGGCCATAGATGTAACCTACTGAATGACCACTGCCCCTATTAGTAATCCTTATATAGTACTAGCGTCCTTCTATAGTGAGCTGGCCGAGGTTTCCATTGCAGAAGTCCCAATCGTACCCGAATTGCTCTATAGCTTGGTCTAGAACGGCCCACAAGCCACAGGCAGCATAGGTAAGGTCCTATAGCGCAATCTGCATATAGAGAGAAAGAAAAAAAATTAGGGAATGTTATTACAATATTAAACAATAAATAACCACTGACTAAGGTATAAGTGACCATTTTACCACATCCGCATGGTTGTAGCTCGCAAACCATTCGCTTGCTTGCAGGATGGGGATATCACTAGCATTTAAAGCAAGTGCCTTGAAGTGCGAGAAATCAAGCACATCATAGCAAATATGTCGAAGTGCCTCTAAACAAATGCGCACGACACTTAATTGGGCGCTTATCACGTCCGGGCTCTGTATTCCCGTCCCGTGGATATGGTTTCGATGATTTGAACCCCTCACAAGGATGAAAAAACTGAGTTCACATGTCCATAGCCGACCACTTGCATTAGATGCCGTATTCTCGATGATGTCCGAGATAAAGAACCAGCTAAGTGATGTTCGCAGCCAATCTATTGGGGATATAGTCTGCGACATATATGCATGCAACAATGATATTAAACTAATTACATTTATTTGTTAGCATCAAAAACAAAAGGAGTTGGAAAATATTTCATATAATAGCTGGAACAGGGAACCGTGGAATGGCCACATTAGGATTCATCCCATCTGTGCTCAAAGCAAACCAAAGGTGCCTTACCTCTCCACCGATGTCCTTATAGAACATAGTATTGACAGTCCTCCAGTCATGCCCATCGGCGGAGTGCCTCATCATTGTATCTTTCTTATGCACTTCGCCATGCCAGCGCAACAGCTTGGCTGACTTTGCATATGCAAACAACCTATGCACCCAGGGAGCTATAGGGAAATACCAAAAGACCTTTATGGGACCTCCTCTAGTCTTGGTACCCTCATCTGACGGCCCTTCCTTGTACCGTGGAGCTTCACACTTGGGGCACTTGTCCAAGTCTTTGTATTTTTCTCCACGGTACAATATGCAATCATTGGAACACGCGTGGATTTTTTCAACCTCGAGGCCGATGGGGCAGATCATTTGCTTGGCCAAGTATGTCTTTTCTGGCAACTCATTTTTTTCTAGGAGCATTTTCCTTATTATACCTAACAACTGATCGAAGCCTTTATCACTCAATCCGTTTGTCGATTTGAACTCTAACAGCATGATGTCGGCTTCCAGTTTGCTTATTGGACAATTCCTATACAATGGTGTTTTGCCATCTTGTCTCATTTTCTCTAGCTTTCTCAGCTGTCTTTCACTAAGACATCCGGTCTCTATATTACGTAGCAGCTGAGATAAGCCATCGTTATCCTTAGTGTCGTCAGCTAGCGTGTTCCTAAACACATTATTAACTATGGCCATAGGTTCCATGTTGACACCTGGTTCCTCGTCAGCATCATGGATGGCTACGTCAGGCATGTCCACATCATCATCGTTTTCCTGTAGAACATTCACACCAACCTCGCCATGTATAGTCCATATCATATAGTTTGGCATGAACCCCCTGGTAATCAAGTGCGATCGTATAGACTCAATTTGACGAAAGTTCCTATGATTCTTGCAATCTTCGCATGGGCAGAAGACAGGGTTTCCATTCCCAGCATGGGCTTTGGCATCGGTGATAAACTGGCTGACTCCATGCATGTACCGCTTGTCTATTTGGGACAGATGCATCCACTCTCGATCGATCTCTGCACAAAAAAAATACTTAGATAGTAATTACAAAGAATTAATAAGAAATCGAGCTTCATGAACAACAATCGTAGCTCGAAAGTACCATTTTTGGAAAACATTATTGTACACTAATTATTGGAAAATTGAAATTGGTAGCCCCAGCCCTGTAAATTAAAAATCGTAGTAAAAATAATTATTGCACAATATTGAAGAACAACTATTCTACTCTACTTCTAAGAACTAATTATAGCATCATATACTAACAATGATGATCTTGACCACCATGGAATAATTAGCTAGGAATTTAAATGTGTTCATAGACACCAACCGTTTGGATGCTGGATTCACCACAATTTGAGCCTGGCACAAATGTCCAATTGGAAAAGTGCTCTCTAGAATAGAGAAAGAACTAGAATGAGAATCAAGCAATGTAGCCATCAAAACGAAGCTAATTAATCAACAAAATCAAAGGAGTGGATGTTTGTTACTAACCTTAAAGCAAAAAGATCAAGCCATTCTTCAAAATCCAAGCGCTAGCTTCATAGTGAAGAGCAGTCGCAACAATGGAGGGAAGGGCCCAAACGCGCGCCTCTATCCTCGGGATGGAAGAGAGGAGGAAGGAGAGGACAACTGCAGCCTTTTTGTAGGCTTATCACCATCGGTTCTTGGCTAGAACCGATAGTGATAGAGCCCAATCACTGTCGGCTCTTGGCTTAAACCGGCAGTGATGAGTGCCCGCCAAAACACTACCGGTTCAAGCCACAAACCGATAGTGATGTGGTCCTTTACTGTCGGTTTTAGCTCAGCCTCAATTATTTTTTTCATTTTCAAGCTCATAACCGGCAGTGAAAGTACATCACTGCCGGTTCTCACAAATCCGGCAGTGATGAGGCCGGCAGTGATGTGCAAATCTGGCGTAGTGTGACATAATGTTCGACGAGAAGGCGGCCTGGGACTGGAACATGTCTGGGCATAGGGTAAGCTGGCAGCTTCACCAACACCTTTGTCGTCGAGCACTTGGTCATCCACGGTGGTGGAGACGCTGGAGAGGATGTGCCGACCACTCCAGCAACAGAGCCGAGCACTCCAGGAGTGGTGCCGAGCGGTCCTGCAGTGGTGCCGACCACTCCAAGACAGGTGTCGAATGCACCCATAGCGGAGCCAAGAAGTCTTGAAGTGGTGCTGACCACTCCAAGATTGGTGCCAAGCATTCCTGCAGTGGTGCCGACCACTCCAAGAGTGGTGACGATGGTCTAGGAGTAGTGCCAAGTACTGCAGCCGGGGTGCCGAGCACTCTAGGTGCTGTGCCGACCACTCCAGTAGAACAGGGGACTCCATCGATGCCGATCGAGTTTGTCTCACCTCCAAGTGACATCACTAAGTTTGTGGATGCCTTCCACGATGGTGTGGAGGTGCGATTCCGTAGGCTGGACGTCATAATCAGCGACATAGGGCCCTTAGGCCTGGTGGGTCGGCTGCTCAATCACCTAGAGCTGCTTCTCATCAGTGTAGAGGAACTACCCACGTTCATGCTGGCCGAGCGCAATGCGAATTCGTGACAGGCGATGATGGAGGAGAGGAAGGCAATCAAGGAAAATGAGACTTGGGAGGTCATCGATCCACCTCTAGGATGTCATCCGATTGGCCTAAAGTGGGTGTACAAGGTCAAGCGGGATGAGCGCGGTGTCATTGTCAAACACAAGACGCGCCTCGTCGCCCGAGGCTTTGCACCGGTTGTGCGCCTGGAGTCTATCCGACTGCTACTGGCTTTGGCAGCAGCGAAGGATTGGTGCATCCATCACTTGGACGTAAAATCAGCCATCCTCAATGGCGAGCTGGCGGAGACGGTCTTCGTCAGGCAACCTCTGGGTTTCACCGTCAAGGGGGCAGAGCACAGGGTGCTCCGACTGCGCAAGGCGCTCTACGTGTTGCGACAGGCCCTACAAGCGTGGAATGCCAAGCTTGACGCCACGCTAGGCAAACTTGGGTTCACGCGGTGCGCAACTGAGCACGCGCTCTACATACGGCGACGGGGAAGGAGGAGCTTGTCATCGGCATGTATGTGGACAACTTAATCGTCACCGGCGTGCGTGCGGAGGACATTGATAGCTTCAAGTGTGAGATGGTGGCTCGTTTTCGAATGAGCGACATCGGCGCGCTCTCCTACTACGTCGGCATCGAGGTGAGATAGGGGAAGGAGGCGCTCACGCACGGTCAGAGCGTGTAAGCGTCGAAGCTGTTGGAGCGGGGCGGCATGGCTGAGTGCAAGCCATGCATGACTCTGATGGAGGAGCAGCTAAAGCTGACGAAGGCCAGTACCACGGCAAAGGTAGATGCAACACTCTACCGGAGCATCGTCAGCGGTCTACGCTACCTAGTCCACACGAGGCCGTACATTGCGTTCGCTGTGGGCTACGTCAGCCGCTTCATAGAGGATCCCCGAGAGGATCACTGGGCTACGGTGAAGCGGCTGCTGCGCTACGTCAAGGGGACGGTGGATCAGGGGATCATCTTCCCTAAGACCAGCGGAAGTGGCTGCAGCTCACTGTGTTCAGCGATACAGACATGGCGGGGGACATCGACGGACAGCGGAGCACCTCTGGCGTGCTCATTTTCCTTGGGTCGGCTCCAATCTCATGGCTGTCGCTGAAACAAAAGGTGGTGGTACTGTCCACGTGCGAGGCAGAGGACGTGGCAGCGGCCACAGCGGCGTGCCAAGCTGTGTGGCTGCGCCGGCTGCTGGGCGAGTCGACCGGTGTGGAAGCTCACCCACCAGCACCGATGGTGGACAACCAGCCTGTCATCGCCCTTGCGAAGAATCCGGTTCTCCACGACCGGAGCAAGCAAATCGACGTCAAGTTCTATTTCCTCAGGGACCGTGTCGATGTAGTGCAGATCATCATCGAGTTCGTTGAAACTGGTCGGCAACTCGCGGACGTCCTCAGCAAGCTGCTCCACCATCTTCGGTTCACGGAGCTAAAGAAGATGATCCCTGCTGCTCCCCTGTGTGAATTAGAGGAAGAATTGTTCTAGGGTTAGTAGCAGAATTAGAGGAAGAATTGTTAAGTAATTTGCTGCTCCCCTGTATGAACACGCGAGGGACAGGCGCCGAAAGGCTCCCTGCTGCTGCACTGTAGCTGCTGCAGGGGCAGGCGCCGAAAGGCTCCCCTGCCGTACTGTTGTCACATCTAGTCACTGTAGCAGCATGACAGCCTGACATATCTGTGTACTAGTGTTAGATGGGTAGAGTTGTATATATAGTTTTTCACTGCAACTCAGTAAAGAGAGCGGGTTCAGTTTTGCCATCTCCTCTGCAGAGCTCCGGCCAACGCTGGTGCTTGTACTGTATGTGCGCGCGCTCTGTTCTCCCTTCCTTCTTCTACCTCTAGCCACAGTGTGTGGTCGACAACACTGGTGATATAATCTCTTCAATTGAAGTATACATGGTGCATGCATCGTTTGTTGATTAATTTCTCCAAAAATTGAGCAAATTGTATTACATCATTGCGATCACTGTGCTTTAGTCACTGATTGCAAATTCTGTTCCTTGCGTTTTGTTTTCCATATCAATTAACAGCAGGTAGGCAGTGTATGTCCAAACTGTGCTCTTGTTCCTTACTGTAACTGTTGACCCAAAAAATGACAGCAGGCAGGTAGCATGTCCGAACTCTCTGATAGAGTTGCTTCTGAATCGAAACCCTAAAACATGGACCTGCAACACTGTGACAGGAACCAACAACGCATGGGGACTCAGGAGGTGACGGCCGCCAGTATACAGTATGTGGTTTATGTAGCCTATAAACATGTGTGAACTCCATGTTGTAAGTGATGCCCTGAATAACAGGGAGGGTTCGAGTGAAAGTGTGACCACCTCTGCGGTGAATCCTGAGCGTCAGCTCCATTCAGCTCCTACTCCTTTAATGAGTCCTTAGTAAAAAGTCTTCCATCATCCTAGAGGTCACAACTCACAAGAGAGGTTATATACTGAGTCTAGTTGATACATCATCAACAGTAGCAATAATTTAAATACAGATATCACTATACGCATCATTGCTGTTATTATATATTAAGGCATGGACGACCATAGCTCACATGCCATTATTGATGTCCAGCAGTGAACAAGAGAGGTCATATATAAGACTCCAATCCGATCCATTGGCTAAAGCTAAGTTTGCTCCAGCTAACTATGAATATGGATCTTAATCAGGTCTGAAACTGGCACAGGCCGGGAGTGTATATGAACCCAACTAGCAGCAGGTCCCCTAACCAAGATCTTAATTAAGTCGTCCAGAAAGATGTCGACATGACATATTATCTCACCGCAGTGTATGGCCCATCATGACAATGTCATGAAACCACCGTCCTCCAGGAAGTCTAAGGTTCCAAATCACCATTAAGCACCATCAAGCCCAATATCTCAACTTGAACCTCATCTATCATGCATGTGACAAGAAACTTAATGGCAATCTGATCCATGATGGCACAATCTAGATTAGCGATAAACTTTTGATATATAGTGCCACATTGACACAATCTAGAGTAGTGCTTCACTTTTGTAACACAAAAATTTACTTAGAGCAACGAGCCATGCAACCCGACACTTGTCCGGGTGGACAGGGTCATTTATTTATACGCCTAATAATCTCCTTGTTTTCTTTTTCAGAACATAATTAAGTTCTATATAATCCAAAATTTACATGTTTGTGTTAATTGATACTTAAAGTTTCAAAGATAAATTTGAATTTATGCGGTGGCGTAACTCTTTTGCTCGATTTGGGCCATTGTCAAGTTATTTGGAACCTTAGCAACATTTTCTCGGCCTCTTTTTTGGTGGGAGCAGCGCCTTAGAATGAATTTTCTCTTACTCCAGATCACAACTGTTCATTCTTTTGCATCATTAAGATTCTTGTAATATTGATGATTGGCTAATTATCTTGATTTTGGCTTGATGAGGATCATCGGACAACACCAAATATCTCCTGAAATTTTGTGTTGCTCCTGCTGCAACACATGTGCATGATGCCAGTTATTAAAAAAAAAACATAACAATGATATCAGATTCTTGTTAGAAAGCCTTACATGAAAATTATGGTTTTCTACTTTTAAATTTTGGTACGTGGAATATCAGTGTTTTTGTTTTCTCTTATAGCATGTCAGCTTATATATGGCTTCTTGCTTCCGTGCCTTGAAACAGTTTTTTTAATTATATATATATATATATATATTTGGATCTACGCGCCACGCATCCACACCACCACCCACCTGTTCAGCTGCCATGCCACAGTTGCACAGAGCCACTCGATCTTTCAAAATAACAGCTATGTTCATGGATGCTCATCACTCCTTGCCATGCGGGCCCGCAGCTCCTGTATCCGGTAGTGTCTGCAATACATTTCTGCAACCGGTGGCCATTACTTCTTTGGCTCACATCTTTTTTCTCCCTCTTCTCCTTCGACGTTGGAGCGCTCTGACCTCTTAATTAACGGCAACGCCCATACGGGCATATCGGCTCAGGTTTTCACGATTTGCCTATACGGGCAGGAAGTGCGTCCTTGCCTTCTCAATCATCCCAAACCTGCAATATAATATGGTCGTCAGTCAATGTGCAATGGAGAAACGCATCCATTTTCGACAGTTCTAACATGATCACAGACTACCCCTACACTACAGGCATAAAAAACGGAAATCCCCCTCCAGCAACTGACCACAGAGAACTGCATCGATATGACCTAGTCTGTAGAATGGAAAAATTGGTCAGATAACAATTCGAAGCCAGACAAGTACAGCCTGAGCATGTACCATGATGTATGGGTAGCAACATTTTGAGCCTATATTGATTAGTTCTGATGAAAAATTTAAATGACAAATAGATATATAAAGTTCCTCCTATGGATATGAATGCCAACGTTTGCTAGTTTGCTTTGATAGTTGATACTAGTAATCACTATTTAGCCTTCAACTCGTGATTGCCACCTCTGCCAAGATGTGAATTACTATCGGCTATTTCTATTACTGGTTGCCTGATGTCCAAAATTAAAAGAGAAAAAAAAACTGATTATTTTGTGAAGCCCTATGCCTTAGCACCTCTTCCACATAAACTGTAAAGTGTATTGTCTCATGAAATGGTCTATATATGCTTTTCTCTGTAAAGTTTTGTTTGTTTGTGAAGAACTCAACTAAAAAAGAAGCCATACAAAGTTTAGTGCCCCTTGTCTTTCTTTATAATTTCTGGAAGGGTGTCCCAACTTTACCTTCCTTCTTGGAAAGCTCATATGCTACAATATCAAAAACAGTTATTCCTCAGTGAGCAAAATGCCCAAAGTACTAGGTTTCATCCCACGAGGCCACAAGATAACAATTTAAAGTTAGAGATAATGTAATGGACTATACACGATTAAATGTTCATGAGATCAGATCTATATAACTTTACCCTCTTGGTTTAACTACATCATACAGTACTTCAAAACTCAAACTCATATTCATCACTGTCACACAAATAGAAGTACCTGTTGTTAAACACTGAACTCCGCTGATGAATGGAGGTCACTGCCATGGCGTACTGGAATATGACGTTGACGCCGGCACGCCACCCAAATGCAGGATGCCCAAGTTCTTCAGTGCAGAATCAAGGGAGAACAGCCACTGAGCGGCAGGGGCAGCAACGCTTAATAAGGCCTGGTGGTGGCGGGGCCGCATGCGGCGGCACACGCCCTTTTGACTACAGGAAAGCAGGTCGCATAGGGACAACGTCAGAGGGTTCTGCCAAGTTTGAGAGGGCACAACCTCAATTACCAAGATACCCTCTATGATAAGAATTATATTTTGTAAACAATCTTCCTCAATTATTTATCTAGAAAATAGAAAAAATAAAAGTACCTCGAGGTACCAATGGTACTTTCCCAACCATCGTAAAAGAGCTATGTTTTTTTTTGTGAGGCAGAGGCGATGTCGATAGAAATATCTGTTATCCTTGATACCAGCTTCTGATACAGGTAATTTGGATAGCTTGAAACCGATGATCTAGTTTATATATGAATACAAGTTGCATATAAAGGGTTGCTTCAAACTGACCGTCTAGCTTATATAACTAATAGGACCGACGATGATTATTTAAATCCAATCAAATAGATTTTTCTCAACCATAGTAACATAAGTTCCACAATATAGTACTAAAAAGTGTTGGAAATCCAACAAAACAGATATTTCTCAACCATAAGTTCCACCATGTAGTACTAAAAAGTGTTGAAAATCTGACAAAACAGATATTTCTCAACCATAAGTTCCACAATAAAGTACTCGTAAGTGTTTACAATGAAACACATTATTACAACCAGTTTAGACATCACAAACATACAAACATAGTTCGTCCATACCAACCATCAAGTGTTTGGTGCTATTGTTGAGCTTATTCTCACAGAAAGCATGGCAATGCACCAAATACTGTTACTCGAGAAAGTTGATATTAAGAATCTAAAGAAAATCAGGAGCCATCTCATCATCGTCCGTTGAAGGAGTCGGGCCAAGCGAACGTTTTGGTCTAGCGTGGTTGGCAGACACGCGCTCTTCTTCCAGCAGATTTACTTGTTCCTGTATACCCAATATGTTATGTAAACCCTAACTCGAATAAACTTTCTACAGGTAATTTGAAAACATATTTGATCTGTTTATATGAAGGGCATACCAGCATCTGGAGCATCCATGCCACCTATCTTCTGCATACATCAAATTAAAAAATCAATATATTTCTTTATGGACAAAATGTAGAACACCAAATTAAAAAGGTACTCTAATAAAAAAGTTGCATAGAAAACCTAGAAGACCAGGAAATGTTAACCTTCAAAGTATTCATGGCAATGATTTTCAGAAAAGGTGGCATGTTATATATTTTTGAGGTATGATTTTCTCAGGCAGTGTTGTTACCTTCTTTTGTAGTTTTCTTCCTTTAAATATGCCTTTTTCCACCCCTTTCGATTCCACAAACAGTTTAACTTCACGTTTGGAACGGAACTGGTGGCGGTAGTCCTTGTGAATGTAAGTCTAAACAAAATATAATGTAAGGATGAGTATCATATTTCACACAATGAGTCATGTCTAGAAAATATACACTTCTCCATATCTGATTAGAAGAATATTGTTACATTTCACGCACTATGTAGGAAGCATTCAGTCTGCAAAAAAATTCTATTAACAAGGTCATCATAACAAACGACATGCTTGTAATATGTTGTGAAACTACATTGATGCAAAACAAACAGGGGCCCATCATAGACATCCATGAATAAATTTGGAAGGTCAATTGGTATGATCTATCCACATAAGGTTCTTATTAGAATTTCATAAACCGTTCCACCATGCCGACTAGGATGCTAGATCGGCTGATCAAGCACTCCGGGTGGTACCCTTGTGGCCTGGGTTTGATCCCCCACGGGGTCGAATTACAGTGCCGGAGGTGAGGTTCGGGGGTTTTCTCGGACTGGGTGAGAAGTCCTCTACTTTAATGCGAATGCTCGGGGGGTGCATGCCATGCCCCCGCCGTCTAGTTTTTTTTTAACCATTCTACCATTAATAAGTAAACACCAGATATTGGATTATGAGCACAAAGAGTATAATTGGCTCATCATGTAAGGAAACATACATCTAGCAGAGTACAATGGCCACCACATTCACAAGATATGCTAGTCCATATGATGAAAGAACATTCTTTTTTTACACTTGGTACATGTACACGATGTCTCCAGATTTGTCTTTGAACTGCAATTTTGTTGTATACATGTGAACAGATTTGTGAAAAGGACTCATACAAAATTTAAACAACATCAACATAAAATTAAAATCCAAACATTTTTCAACACCTAACAGATCTTGTCATGAAAGATAAAATCAAATGCACAGCTATAATTTAGTGTAAGTTTTCCCCATTAATGCTGTGGTATTTCAGGGAACATGCCATTATAAATCAATTGCAAATACAGAAATTCAATACAGATTTGTAGGCTTGTTATCAGAACTCGAGACACAGTAATGACTTGAGGGTAACAATATTTCTTGCTCCGAACCATCCCTGTACATTTGGCAAAGGTCACTCGACCAAATTATTTATGAGATGTGGCTAATGGCCTCTCCCTTCCTATTACTTTCTCCCTCTCACCAACAATAGATAACAAAAAGTCTGTTCAGCCAGAGGCAGAAGAATTGGTAGTACCCCATCATGGCTCTGCAGCTATAGAATAATGATTCATGGTCTAGCCAGCACAAGCTTATGCATAGCCAGCACTAGGCAAAGGCAGCACAATCCAAGGTCTAGACAACAACATATCGGTGACCAAGATCTTCTCTTATCTTAGTGTTTATGGAGTGTAGAGGAGGAAGCGGTTCCTATTAGATGTTATGCCCCCTAGTGTGTCTATTTTAGCAGAAAGCAAGTCATACAAACAATTAATAGCACTACTTGAGAAATTTCATGAATAAATAGAATACTATCATAAATCATGAATACTACAACAAGGTGCACTACAAATAAATGAAAGTATTGAATAACTTTTTGTTGACATGAGTGTGAGTATATCACTTTTTTTTGCTTCCTTTTCTTGTTCTTCTAATGTGCTTCGGCTAAGGACTCATCTAAATAACTCCTCATGTAACTTCTATCAGCAATCAAAAAAGTATGTTTCATTAGACAATAGCGCTGGTTGAAAGAAATACTCACCCTATCAGTATGCCCAGTACTTCTTTTGCGAGCGAAGGCTCTCCAGTCCTGCGCGTTGTAACCAGAAAGATTCTTCCATTGGGGAACCTCAACCTCTTTGTTCCGCTGTTCCATAGCAACCTCTTCTTGTGCATCTAGTACAGGAGGAGGTATTTCGTCAACCGGGACATCAGATGAACTCATGTCAGAGATGGTTGCATCTGAATCAACTTGGGGAACCTCAACCTCTTTGTTCTGTTGTTCCATTGCAACCTCTTCTTCTTGTGCATCTAGTACAGGAGGAGGTATTTCATCAACAGGGATATCAGATGAACTCATGTCAGAGATGGTCACATCTGAATCAACTTCTGCTGAATTTGAAGCCATGGAGTCACTAGCACTACTACAGAGAACTTATCCCGTGCGGGCAAAACAGATTTCCCGAGGCGTGCAACAGGTCCGCCTGCATGGAAAGGTCTACATTAATCAAAATAACGTAGGCAACCGCAAATGACCACCTGGGTTAATCAAAATAACAGAGGTGGGCAGAAATGCACGCCTGCATAAATAATTTCACAAATTAAAAAAAAAAGCCCACCTAGTCTAGTGGCCCACTAAGCCCGGTGCCTGGATCCGCCCCAGCGTGCACCGCCGGGAGCCGCCACCCAACCTTGCGCCGCCGGTGGCCAGATCCACTCGCTCGTGGCCAAATCCTCCCTTGCACCCTTGTGCTGGGAGCTTGCTCTGGTGACGGGATCTGCTCGCTCGTGGCTAGAAATGCCACCCGGCCTTGCACCGTCGGCTCTGATGACAGGATCTGCTTCCGCGTGGTTGGACCCTCCCTTTGCGCCTGCCCTTCCGCCACCCTTGCACACTTGTGCTGGGAGCTTGCTGGTGATGACCAGATCCGCTCACTCGTGGCTAGAAACGCCACCCACCCTTGTGCCGCCGGCACTGGTGACCGGATCTGCTCGCTTGCACTAGTAGAGAAACGACCTTTGATCCCGCCTCGAAATTTGGCTTTAGTCCCGGTATTTTTCGCGTCCGGGACTAGAGAGACCTTTAGTCCCGGTTTGTAGCTCCAACCGGGACTAAAGGTCCCTGCCCAACGGCTACTGCAGCAGGCTTTTGCTGCAGGGGACCTTTAGTCCTGATTGGAGCTACCAACTGGGACTAAAGGTTAACGTTTACTCCTGGTTGGTACCTCCAACCGGGAGTAAAAGTCTACTCCCGGCTGGAGGCTCCGTTCGGGACTAGAAAGGGACCTTTAGTCCCGGTTGGTAGCTCCAACCGGGACTAAAGGTCCCCTCCTATATAGCCTTTCTTCCTACCCCGAGCCCGAGCCACTTCGAGCTTAGTGTTTTCTTGCTTCATCGCCGGCCTCTCTTCTTCCTCATCGCCGGTAATCACAAGATTTTCTTCGATTCCTCCATTAATTCTTCGGTTATAAAGGTTACCAACTTTATACTCTCATATTTCATCAGTAGCATATCTCATTTTGTAGACTAGATATTTGTGGTTTTTTATGGTGGAATTTTTTTTATTTGTAAGCCATTTAAGCTCAAAATCACTTTAAAGTTTTCATATTTGGATGAAGGAAGGTTAAAGTAGTTATTCAATACTAGTATTCAGCTTTCATTTCTAGCATGCATAGCAAACTTCATGGTTTAGAGATATAGAGAATTTTAGAGTTTTTTTAATTTTATTTGTTTATACAATGTGAAATTTATATTATATTAAAAATGAGTATAGAGAGTAGATGGCAACTGCTTCTGGGTCCTTGGCCTCTCATCGGGTTCCAAAGCGACTGAGGTCGGACCTCCCTCTCATTGCATGCAGCAAGTGTGAGGAGAAGATTGTGATGGAGTACCGGGTGAGGAAGGAGTGTCCCAACAAAGGCCGTATCTTCTACAAGTGTCCGGATCGCAATGTGAGTTATTTTGTCAAATTTGATGATTGTGGTTAATTTATACTTATTTTCATGATGATTGTGATTAAAGTTCTAATTTTTTGTTTTAATTTTAGTGGGATGACACTGGATGTTCAGGCTGGTACTGGGAGGAAGAGTATGTTTAACACGTGCAAAACTCTCTTGCACAGGCGGCTATGGCGGCTGATGAGGCAGTGATCCTATGGAAGAAGCCAATAGATGTTGAACAAACGCATGATCTGTCTGTTTTAGTTGGGATTGGTCGTGAAATCCTTATGATGTTGAAGTGCATTTTAGCTTTAGTTTTTTTACTGGTAGTTGGGATTGTCTACATTGTAGCGAGACTTTCATAAATTAATACCTTGTGTGGTGACTTGCATGTCTTATAATTTACTAATTATGTTCTAGGTTTTAATATGGTATGTATGTCATGTAATGCAGATGAGTCGGCATTGGATGTACAATGCTGATCGCTGCTCCCAAGAGTTCATTGAGGGCGTGCATTCTTTCTTACATGTGGCTGAGGCAAACAAACGCGATGGTTTCATGTGCTGCCCATGTGCCATATGTAAGAATTTGCAGGAATATGCTAGCTCAAGGAGTCTTCATTCACAGTTGTTGAAGTCGGGTTTCATGCCAAACTATATTTGTTGGACGAAACATGGAGAAACCGGGGTTGTAATAGAAGAAGGTGAAGAAGAACAATGGGACGATGATGACATTATTGCTGAATATGGTGCCTTCAATGATACTGCAAAGGGGGAAGCTAATGAAGAGGTAGTGATAGAAGATGAGCCTGCTGATGATCTTGGTCAGGCCATTCGTGACGCACAAAGAGAATGCGAAAGTGAAAAGGAGAAGATCAAGTTCGAGCGCATGCTAGAGGATCATAAAAAATTGCTATACCCAACTTGTGATGCGGGACAGAAAAAGTTGGGTACCACACTGGAATTGCTGCAATGGAAGGCAAAGAATAGTGTATCTGACAAGGGATTTGGAGAGTTACTGAAAATCCAAAAGAAGATGCTTCCGAAGGATAACGAATTGCCCGTCACTACGTACGAAGCAAAACAGGTAGTCTGCCCTTTGGGATTAGAAATCCAGAAGATACATGCATGTCCTAATGACTGCATCCTCTACCATGGTGAAGAGTATGAGAAGTTAGATGCATGCCGGTATGTCATGCATCGCGGTATAAGATCAGGCGAGATGACCCTGGTGATGTTGAGGGCGAACGTCCCACGAAGAAAATCCCTGCCAAGATTATGTGGTATGCTCCTATAATACCACGCTTGAAACGTCTGTTCAGAAACAAAGACCATGCAAAGTTGTTGTGATGGCACAAAGAAGACCGTAAGGTAGACAATATGTTGAGACACCCTACTGATGGGTCCGAGTGGAGAGCAATCGATAGAGAATTCCCAGAGTTTGCAAATGACGCAAGAAACTTAAGGTTTGCTTTAAGTACGGATGGTATGAATCCTTTCAGGGAGCAGAGAAGTAGTCATAGCACTTGGCCTATTACTCTATGTATCTACAACCTTCCTCCCTGGTTATGCATGAAGCGTAAGTTTATTATGATGGCTGTGCTCATCCAAGGCCCAAGGCAACCTGGCAACGACATCGATGTGTACCTGAGGCCACTAGTTGAAGAACTTCTAATTTTGTGGAACAGACCAGGTGTATGTGTGTGGGATGAGCACAAACAGGAGCACTTTGACCTAGAGCATTGTTGTTCGTAACCATCAATGATTGGTCTGCTCTAAGTAATCTTTCAGGACAATCAAACAAGGGATATAATGCATGCACATACTGTTTCGATGACATTAAAGGTATATTCTTGAAAAAATGTCGAAAGGTCATGTACCTTGGCCATCGTCAATTTCTTCCTGCGAATCATCCCCTAAGAAAGAAAGGCAAGCATTTTAAAGGTAAGGCGGACCACCAGACCAAGCCGGGCAACCGAACTAGTGAGGATGTACTCAATATGGTCAAGGATGTGAAAGTAGTATTTGGAAAGGCACATGGCAGCGAACCTATTCTGAACGACGCCGACGGTCATGCACCCATGTGGAAGAAGAAGTCCATATTTTGGGAGCTACCCTATTGGCAAGTCCTAGAGGTCCGTAGCGCGATCGACATGATGCACCTGACGAAGAATCTTTGTGTGAACCTGCTAGGCTTCATGGGTGTGTATGGGAAGCCTAAGGACACACTTGAAGCATGACAAGACCTGTGGTGTTTAAAAGAACGAGACAACCTACATCTAGAGAAGACAGATGATGGACGCCATTACTTAAGTCCTGCCAGCTACACTCTTAGCAAAGAAGAGAAGGAAAGCATGTTTGAATGCCTAGCAAGCATCAAGGTACCATCTGGGTTCTCCTCGAATATAAAGGGTATAATAAATGTGCCAGAGAAGAAATTCCTAAACTTAAAGTCCCATGACTGCCATGTGCTAATGACGCAATTGCTTCTAGTTGCATTAAGAGGAATTCTACCTCCAAATGTACATCTAGCCACCGTGAAGCTATGTGCATTCCTCAATGCAATTTCTCAGAAGGTAATCGATCCAATGGATCTAGCTAAACTACAGAATGATGTGGTTCAATGTCTTGTCAGCTTTGAGTTGGTGTTCCCTCCTTCCTTCTTTAATATCATGACACACCTTCTACTTCACCTAGTCAAGGAGATTAGCATTCTCGGTCCTGTGTTTCTGCACAACATGTTCCCCTTTGAGAGGTTCATGGGAGTCCTAAAGAAATATGTTCACAACCGTGCTCGTCTAGAAGGAAGCATCGCCAAGGGCTATGGAACAGAGGAGGTCATTGAGTTTTGTGTTGACTTTATTCCCGACCTTGACCTGATTGGTGTCCTAGATCACGACACGAGGGTAGACTAAGTGGAAAGGGGATACTAGGGAAGAAAACATATATTGGTACGCAGGACAATTATTTTAATAAAGCACACTACACAGTCCTACAAAACTCCTCCTTGGTGACACCGTATATCGAGACACATAAAGAGTTGCTCCGATCTAAGTTTTCAGGGAAGTCTGAAGCTTGGATTACGCGTCAGCACATGCAAATTTTCAGCGAATGGTTGCAAAAAGAATGTCAGGGTGATGAGAGTATTGATGACCAACTGTATTTGTTGGCTAGGCAGCCATCGTGGCATATCCTCACATACAAAGGGTACGAGATAAATGGGAATACATTTTACACAGTAGCCCAAGATAAAAGGAGCACCAACCAAAATAGTGGTGTCCGCATAGATGCCACCGACCCTAATGGAAATAAGCAAACATATTATGGCCACATAGAGGAGATATGGGAACTAAACTATGCACCTACTTTTAAGGTACCTTTGTTCAAGTGCCAATGGGTAAAGGCGACTGGAGGCGGAGTAGCAGTCGACAACCAATATGGAATGACAACCATGGACCTCAACAATATTGGGTACAAAGACGAACCGTTCGTCCTTGTCAAGGATGTGAATCAGGTGATCTATGTCAAGGACATGTCTACAAAACCGAAGAGAGGGAAAAACAACAATGACCCAATCATTGAGCCAAAGCGCCACATAGTTCTTTCAGGAAAAAGAAACATAATTGGAATTGAAGACAAGTCAGACATATCAGAAGATTATGAAAAGGATGACCGAATTCCACCCTTCACAGTGAACAAAGACCCAATCATCCAGCTAAATGATGAGGACACTCCATGATTACGGCGCGATCATAACCAAGGGATATACGTTAAGAAGAAGTTCACTACTGTGCCCACTTGATATATATAGTGATGTATTAGACCTATTATGTAATAATTGTGACTTCATATTTTTTTGTCGTGTTTTCGTATTTTCTACGGTTTAAATGAATTTTCTGCTTGACGGTGGATTTCCTGTGGAGAATGTGTGATGAAAAACCAAATGATCAACGTTAATAAGATGTGAAAACTTATTTCCTATCGAAAAGTAATAGTTTTAATGATTTTAATCAAGTAGTATATTTTTGCATGGTGCAAATTGTAATTATTATTTACACAATGTTAAATATTTATACGGTAAAACAAAAGAGTATAGGTTACAAATTTTTGTTGTGTATAATAATGCAAAACCAATGCCAGGAATATTTATTATAATTTTTTGGATGATATTTTATTTATTAGGCAATTAATAACTTTCTGCATATTTATATAAAAGAAATATATAAAAAAAAGGAAAAACTTCTAGATCTGGTTGGAAGCCAACTGCAGCCCACCTTTACTCCCGGGTCGATCAACCACCCGGGACTAAAGGTCGGCTACGTTTTTGCGGCCCGCCAAAAAAATACCTTTAGTCCCGGGTCATGGATGCACCCGGAACTAAAGGTCAGACCTTTAGTCCCGGTTCTTACCATCACCCGGGACTAAATGGATGCACCCAGGACTAAAAGTTAGACCTTTAGTCCTGGTTCTTACCATCACCCGGGACTAAAGGCCTTTAGTCCCGGTCCGTGGCTTTACCCGGGACTAAAGATCCCTAATATATATATCGCCTCGTCTTCTTCTCCCATCCATCGTCTTCATTCTTCGCCCGAGAGCCACCGCGCCGCCGCCACTACCCATAGCCTCCAGCCGCCTCCACACGCCTCTCTAGTCTCTCGCCATCTCCGCTAGTGGCTCGGATCCACGCCGTGCGCTCGTCGTCCCCTTCACCGGAGCGCTCGTCGTCGCCGTGCGCTCGTCGTCCCCTTCACCGGAGCGCTCGCCATCGCCGTGCACTCGTCGTCCCCTTCACCGGAGCGCTCGTCATTGTCCCCTTTGTCAGAGCGCTCGTTGTCATCCCCGTCGCATCCTTGTCGTCGAGAGATCACCTCCGGCCATCCTCGTTGTCCTCCACCCTTGTCGTCCTCGTCAGCAACAGTGTGTGCACATAGATAGATTTTATTTGTAGATTGTATTTGTGTATGTGTGTGCTCGGACCGACGGCCATGGAGAGGGAGCAGGGGAACGGGCGTGGCCATGGAGTACAGCTCGGGAGGACTTCGGGCATGTTTGGTTCATGCCTTCACCTTGCCACAGCTCGCCACGCCGAACCTGCACCGAACTTGTTTGGTTCATGACTTCCGATCCACTCGTGTTTGGTTCATGCCGAACCTGCGTTTCTGGCCGATTTCATCGTCGCGTTTCTGCCGCGACTGCATCATCGGCGGCGTTCGTAGGCACGAACCAAACGGGCGCCCTTCATCTCCAATGTACCATTAGAGTTTATTTTATTTCATCGGCGGGGTTCATAGGCACGAACCTGAGTTTTTAGCATTGAAAGAACAAATAAAGGGAAACAAACAGCCCTGATTTGGATAGGAATTCATAACTTTCAAATATATGACTCCAACATAATAAAGAGAATATATGGCGCTTCTTCATCATCAAGGGATAGATTGAGAGATGATGATATTTAGTGCTATTTAGTTTGGCGAGGGATGTTTAGCTACATCAGCGCACATGCTATCAATTAAGTCGAGACGCAATCACACACATCCACGAACGACATCAACCGTACATAGCAAAGATACATGTATGCGTTTCACCTTGTATGTACCTATCTAGTTTGTTTTGGTTATTGGCCGGAACATATATGTGGCTATCAACCTCATTGTGGGTGACTCGACAGCTCCTTTTTCCTACACCTTATTTCTCATACACCTATCTAGCTAGAACCCTGGCTAGAACCTTATTTTAAAATATGAAAATACAGAAAATTGTAGAAAATCCATACTAGTTGAACTTGCGGACCGTGTTCATCTCGGCTAGCATGTTCTCTGCCGAGCGGTAACGGACGTCAAGGAGGAGCTTTGATTCTATGAGGGAGAGTGGCAACGGTCGTGGAAGACCGTGTTTCCTTCCTCGTAGAAACAGAGCTCTTCCATGGCCAAGTACGGTGCCGTCTGGTGGAGAAATGCTCGCCGAGATGATCACGTAAGCAAGGTCAACTAGTACGGATGGTTACTTATTTAAACATGTTTTTGAGCTAGAATTTGATGGATATTTGATAACTTCAGACCTACAAATGTCATTTACAAATGTTACTATCCTCGAGGTGGCACGTCCTGTAGGAGTCCATTTTATAGATATAGTTTTAATTTTTTGTAGATATATCTAGTGGAGTAAAAGTTAGATGGCTGCCCCGAGAGACAACTTGGATGAATAAATAATGGATATTATCAACACCGGCACTCAATTTGCCGGTGGTGACCGGCAGAATGTAGATGACGGAAGTCAGTACCTGGCTCTTGAAGATAACCAAGAAAATATTGTGCAAGAAAATACTGGCGAGGTATATATATATTTATATATATATTTGAATATTATATATATATATTTGAACATCTATCATCTATTATGTGTACACATGATATTTATTTATTCTTTTTTTATACATAGCCATCTGGATCAACGACCACAACGGCGAAAAGCAAAAATATTCGAGGCCCGAAAAAACCATTGGAGGGGCGCTACATAATATCGGAATTCAATATTGAGACAGGCAAACCACTTGGTCCACATGCAAGGAAATTCGTGCAACACTATGGGTACCTTGTAAGGGACAGTCTTCCGATCAGTGCTCGTGAATGAAAGCAAAAGATCAACGAGCCTCATGTTAGTTTTGTCTCTGATCTTGATAAGAATTTAATTTGGAATGATATCCTTCAACATTTCACATTGCAAGCGGATGATTATGATGCTATCAACGATGATGAATTGAAGGAACTAGTTCGAAAGTGGGCTATGAAGAAGATGGCCACACAATTCCAGACTTAGAAGAAATCCCTATACACGAAATACGTTAAGAAGAACCTAACGCGCCCAATTTCAATACTAGCGGCCCGCTCGCGAAGTTGAGGCCCTACTGAAATGATTTTGTACAGTACAAGACATCTGAAGAGGGTGAGGAACAGGTGAGAAGGAACCAAGAGAATGCCCGACAGAAGGTATACCACCATGGCATGGGATCAGGTGGCTACACGACTGCCATTCCCAAGTGGGAGAAAATGGAAGCGGACATTCTTGCCAAGGGTATCACACCCGAATCACTCAATTGGCCCAAACGCGTGAAGAATTGGTTTTTTGCTTATGGGGGAAGACTGGACCTAGAGACCGGGAAGCTGGTTCATGGCACAAAACTCGAAAGTGCAACACAAAGATTGTCTTATGCTCTACAAGCTAAAGCTATTGGTGCGTTCAGGCCCAATAGAGAGAAGGATGAACTGACGTATGCCATCGGGACCGCTGAACACAGTGGCCGAACAAGAGGTTTAAGACAGAACATTTCTTGGGAGCATGGTTTCCCTGATGACAGAGATACCTACAGAAGCCGGCAGAGAAGGAAGGATGAGGATACAATGTGGATCAGCAGGTTGGAGGAATTGGTTCGTGAGTCACGGGAGGCGTTGCTTCAAGCATAGGAGCGCGAAAAAGACATGCAAGCTAGAATGCATGACGAAATCAAAAAGCAAGTGCAAATAGCAATGAGTGCCCAAAGGCAGGCATTAGATCCAGGAATCAACATTAATATTAGCCCCCCTGGTCAGTTGAAAAGCAGCTGCGCTTACACGGAGTTGCCAAATCAAGATGACGCAATGCTACGTTTCCCCGTGGATGACATCACTGCACCGTTTACATCATGTGAGCTACATATTCCAAAAGAGAATTCCACAATCATGGTGGCTCTCGGTGTTTTTTCTCCTCTAGATCCTACCAAGACACCAAGAATACATGGGGCAATAATACCACCTGGATATGTTAGCATCTCAGTGGATAGAGTTAACAAAGGATTTAGTGATCTGCCTCTTGATATTCTAGGAGGTGATGGAGAGAAGACTTTAGGAGTATGGCGCAAGCGCTACATCATTATTCCCGGGGTCTCTAGTCCACCGCCGCCTCCTCAACTGCCAGACAATAGGTGCGGACAAAAGTGAACGAAATATTTTTTCACAAATTTTCTATTGACATGCATGATTAATAATAATAATTTCTTATACCTAATTATTCTTTTTTGTAATCACACAACAGGGCCTCCGCCAACCTAAGTCCAATTATTCAATCTCCAGATCATCATAGTGCTCCGGGCAATGATTATGCAACGCCGCCACCACCACCACCTCCAAGGAGGTCTCCAACGCCTCCAAGGAGGTCTCTAGCTCCTAAGAGGTCTGCCCCGCAAACAAAGTCGTTGGCCCACCAGCCGGCAAAGAAGAAAGCCTCCTCTAATCTAGTTATTCCTCAAAAATTGTCTTACGAGAAAAGTGAAAAGGAATTAAAGGATGCAGTACAAAAAGATGTGAAAAGTTTCTTTGAAAAAGTAAGAAAGCAACGAGAAGAGAGGGAGAACCCGGAGAAACCGTACTTGTACAAACCTCTAGATCTTCTAAGAAAGAAGGTGGACCAGAAAAAGCGGGAATCTCAAAAGACCCTGCCAAAATCGGACTACGACCGCTCTCTCACCAAGTCATTTGAGGCGGCGCAGAAAAAGGCTAGAGCAGGGAAAGGTGTTGCACAACTCGAACAACAATCGCAACAATCAGTCCCCCCTCTTGTCATTCATAATGAATATGGTTCAAACTTATTCTTACTGGACGTTGATTATGAGGAACTCGTTTGGTTTTACGAGGAAACTAGTTTGGACCTTGCCCAAGTGCTCGCTGAAGGACCATCTGCTCCGAAAGTGGATCCTTGGAAGAAATTTGAACATGGAAAGAGTCTATACTACCCTGAGGCATTAGGTGAACTGGGTACGCAAATGTACCTGCTAAACAAGTGGTACATGGCGGCGTGTGAACGAGGAGACCTTTGTTTCTGTCAGAGTTAGAAACCAACATTACTTCCGTGGCGATGACATTATATATGTCGAGTTTTTAGAATTACACCAACTATGCCAACTGGACTCTCTCGACAAAAGTCTCATTAGCTGCTATTGTCTGTAAGTGTGATTATTTTCTACTATTAAAGTATATATATATAAAGCTACATGTATATATATAAATTATATATCCTCACACTATATTTATATATATGCAGATATGAGATGACAGAACTTAGAAAGAGACAGGATAATGATGTTGGTTTCGTTGATCCAAATGTCGTATTCAAACACCCTGATCCCCCGCCTGGATGGAAAGCTGAACTCGAGAAAAATCTCATGAGGTTCTCAGTGAACCAATAAAACAAGGACATACTATTCCCCTACAACTTCAAATGAGTGTTAAATAATTAATGTCGATCATATGAACATTTGTTCAATTATTTGCTTACTAGCTAAGCTATCTCCCATATATATATATATATATATATATATATATATATATATATATATATATATATATATATATATATATATATATATATATATATATATATATATATATATATATGTTGACTCTAGTTAATGTCGATCATATTTGTGTATAAAAACATATGCAGCAATCACTGGATATTGATGGTCATCGATATGGCCAATAGTCGGTTGAGCATCTTAGACTCGTTAAGAAAAGAGCAAACAGAGTACCAAGACATGATAGATATTATCCAAGGGTAATTTGGTCTCTCTAGCAACTATATATACCCTGATCTCTCAACTGCAACAATTATTAAAGGCCAAATTAATTTTTTATTTTATTGGGCGCAGTGTTTGGAAAAGTTTCATTGAGGAACACCACATGAAACATTGCAAAGCGCCACTGGATGTAATCGCACACAAAGTAAGTACTAGCTATATTTTTATATATAATTCAATTAACACCATGCATGCTTCAATTCACCGGATCTTTTTTCTCGTAAAAGTGGGTTCTGAGGCAAGAACAGGGGAACAACTATTGCGGATACTATGTTTGCGAGTTCATCATGGCGTACTCAAAAAGAAATCCTGAAGAGAACCTCAAAGTACGTTATATAAATATATTCATATATTCACAATTTCTTTTATTGCCTCATATATATAAGTAATCACGTGACCAACACACACACACACACACACACACACACATATATATATATATATATATATATATATATATATATATATATATATATATATATATATATATATATATATATATATATATACTCTTCCTTTAAGTTTTATTGAAGACTCTATGGTTGAAGGAAAAAGTCATACGACGTGACCAACTGAAAGCAATTCAAGAGACCATAGCAGGATTTCTTAATGACCAGGTCCTCAACCCCACCGGCGAGTTCTACAATGACGTCAACGAAACATGGAAGCCAAACCAGATGGAGTGAATTTATTATCCCAAGGATATGATAGAATATACAATACAAGCTTTATTTGTAATATATATCTATATATATACATATTATATGACATAAAATAACGTACAATATATGTATATGCATGTAATATATACGTTAGTTTCATACTTTAGTTTGTACAAAATGTTCGAACATTATAAACATGTAGAATACGTATATTATTAGCAGCGTAGAATGCGTATTCAAAAACCAAAACGAATCATCAATTGAAAAAAGAAACAAAAAAAAGAAAAAAAAGAAAACCTTTAGTCCCGGTTGGTAATACCAACCAGGACTAAAGGGCCGCCCCACGTGGCCAGGCCGGGAGGCCTCTTTAGTCCCGGTTGGTCTTACCAACCGGGAGAAACCGGGACTAAAGGAGGGGCCCTTTATTCCCGGATTGGTGCTCCCGGTTGGGAAACCGGGACTGAAGGGGTTTCCCAACCGGGAGTAAAGCCCGTTTCTATACTAGTGTTGTGGCCGGATCCACGGGCCCGCAGCCACCGATGGCCGGATCCGCTTGTTGGTGTCAGATCCACACCCCTGCCACTACTGGTGACCAGATCCATGGCCCCACCACCTCCAGTGAGCGGTTGGTGGCTGCATCCGCCGTCGGTGGCCGGTTGGAGGCTGGATCCACGCTGGGAGCTGCTCGGGCTCGGGCTCGGAAGCCGCGCCGCTCGCACTCGGACGTCTTCGCCGCTCGGGTTTTGGGGGAGAGGGAGAGGGAGAGGCACCGCGCACCACACAGGGGAGAGGGAGGGGCGCCATGCCCTGCCTGCCGGCTGTGGGGGAGAGGGAGAGGGAGGGGGTGCCGTGCTCAGGGGGGAGAGAGAGAGAGAGCGAGCGAGAGAGAGAGAGCCTGAGAGGAAAACCCTAGCTGCTGCTTTTATACAAGCCCGATAGAAGCCTAACTGGGGCTTTGGCTGGGCCTCGACCACGATTAACAGAGGAGGGCCTCATAAGAGGTCTACCTCCAAAAATGACCTCCGTTTTCCGAGGTGGATCTCATGAAATGTCCGCCTACTTAAATTGATTTAAGGAGGCCTCCGTAAAAGGATTTTTGGTGACGGGCTGCGTAAATAAAACATCTGCCTCCGTAAATCCATTTTGCGAGACCGGAAATTGTGACCGCCTCATCATTTTTGTAGTAGTGTCAGTTGACTGGGTGGATATCTCTAAATAAATGCATACTTATTTGTGTTTGTGATCTGTAGAGATCGTCACTAGGGATACATCCAATGTTGTGCTATTTAATACTTGCCAAGTAAAAAGATCTGCCAGTTTTGCCCACTGTTTTTAGGAAGGAGCCAACTGTTTTTGGCATGGAGAATTTCCATGTGATCTGTTTAGTGTTTCCCTTAAAAATATTTTTTTAGCTAAGTTTCTAAAATAGAACAATTTTAGTGTACCGAATGTGCCCAATCCATCTTTGTTGGAATTTCTTATGAACATTTTACATTGTATGTGCTAGAGATCGACCGAGCATCATGCTTCATTCTGCCTTAGGCAGAACACTTCTAAAAATTGTGGTAATGTCTTAGGATAACAATTTTTTTGAGGTAGTATATACTACAATTAGGGGGCCTATATATATTCCGTATCCGTTAGCCGTGAAGCATACACATGTCTAGTCTAACTTCATCTCGAGTTATAAGCACATGAGTTTATTTTTCACAAAATGCTTGACTTCTTAAATTGGTAGAGTTGATCTGAAGTAAATTTGCAAACTCTAAGGAAACAATAAGGGTCCATTTGAACATGTCATGATAAAATCGATGTTTTGGAGAAATGCAACTAGCTCTTGCCTAATAGAATTAGTGCCAATACAATTCTCGCACTGTCCGAAATATGCAACTTCGTATTCCCACGGGCTAGTTGGTCCTACAAACAGGCATACTTTCATGTTCCGAAAAAAGTGCATCGTGAGCTGGATGTGCATTTGCTAGCTCATGAATTGCAAATTTATATATTAGCCTAACATTTTATTTTTATCACTATTTAATAGGATAGAATTTTATGTCAATTTAGTGCTGAAGTGGCGCACCACCCTTGTTTGAGCTCTAGCTCTACCCCTGGGGGTACTCGCAGGCGGTGACGACGGTGATGGGCTCCCCACAGCAGTGCTTCCCACGGAGTGGTCACTGTGGCATGCCACACCGCCGAGGACCTGCTTCCCGGTGGCCACTCCAAATCGGCATCACTGGAGTACCTCATCGACGAGGAGCAAGCCCGCGCGCCGCTGCTGGGTTCAGTGACCCAACAAGCCAATGGTCGCATCACTAACAGCAACAATAGCTCGGCGTCCAGCAGAGGAGTGTGGGCAACCGTCATCATCGTCCATCGACCATCCGGAGAAGGCGGCGGCCGTCATCAAGGCACAGGCACGCGATGCCAAGGAGGCCCTCGAGGAGCATGTTGTAGTGTGCAGCGTTCGGGCATGGGCAGAGGCATGTGAAGTGCCTCCTTGCCTTCTCAACCATCCCAAACCTGCAATATAGTTGTCAGTCATTGTGCAACCGAGAAAAGCATCCACTACCGGAATCCTCAAATTTGCCGAGTGTTTTTATGTTTGCCGAGTGTATTCCCTTGGGCACTCGACGAACAAGTTCTTTGCTGAGTGCTACGCTAAAAACACTCGGCAAAAAAAAAAACACTCGGCAAAGATGGGGTTTGCCGAGTGTCAAAAAAAAACACTCGGCAAAGAGGGTGTTTGCCGAGTGTTAAAAAAACACTTGGCAAAGAAATAAAATCTTTTTTCTAAAAACGAAGGAGAACAAAAAAAATGAAAAAAAAACTTTGTCGAGTGCTCAGATCCAGAACACTCGGCAAACAAATTTTACTATAACTCCGCCTCCCTCCTTTCCAAATCCGCCTCGCGCAGGCACCAAAAAAAAATACACGCGCGCCCCGCCCCTCATCTCTCCAAATCTGCCGCGCGCCCCTCTCCCTTTCTCCGGCGGGGACCCCTCCCCTCCTCTCACCTTTCTTCCCCGGATCCGGCCGCCGCACTGCCCCTCCTCTCCCTTTATCCGGTCGCCGCCCCGCCCCTCCTCTCACCTTTCTTCCCCGGATTCGGCCGCCGCACCACCCCTCCTCTCCCTTTCTCCGGCAGCGCCTCTCTCCTCTTCATCTCCCCCACAGGTGGCGGCGGCCCTCCCTCTTCCTCTCCCTGCAGGCGGCGGCACTCTCCCTCTCCCCGAGCGCAGATCTGGCCATCCCCCACCACCGGCGAGCTGGAGCACCTCCACACCTTGCGGATCTGGCGCCCCTCCCCTTTCTTCCCCGCCACTGAGCATGGACCGGGTCACAACGGCTCCTCGGCGGCGGATCCGGTCGCGGCGAGGACAGATCGGGCTGCCGCGGTGGCAGATCTAGTCGCGCCGGGGGCGGATTGGGTCATGGTGGTGGCGGATCGAGACGTGGCTGGGGCGGATTGAGGCGCGGCGGATCTGCCCCGTCCACCTTTGGCGATGGCGGAGGGAGGATCGGTGGATCCGGTGGTGGATCGAGCAACCCCAGCTGCGGCGGCGCACGGGGCGGGGCCTTCTTCCCCGGCGGCACCGGCATGGTGGTGGTCCTAGCGGCGGTGGGAGGCAAGGGTGGCGGCGGCCGGCTTGTTTTTTTTTATTTTTTTTGAAAAAAGTTTGCCGAGTGTTTTTTGGGCACTCGACAACGTCTTTGCCGAGTGCGCGACAAAAAACACTCGGCAAACTAGCGTTTGCCGTCAAAACGTTTACCGAATGTCGTTTGCCGAGTGTTTTTTGGGCTTCGCCGAGTGCCCCTGGCACTCGGCAAAGCTCCTGTATCTGGTAGTGATCCGTTTTCGACAGTTCTAAAATGATCACAGACTACCCCTACACTACATAGCAGTGCTACCGGCATAAAAAACTGAAATCCCACTCCAGCAACTGACCACAGAGAACTGCATCCCTATAACCTAGTCTGTAGAAAGGAAAAATTGGTCAGATAATAATTCCAAGCCTAAACTCTTAACATATACAGCCTGAGCATGTACCATGATGTGTGGGTAGCAACATTTTGAGCCTATATTGATTAGCTCTGATGAAAAATTTAAATGACAAATAGATATATAAAGTTCCTCCTATGGATATGAATGCCAACGTTTGCTAGTTTGCACTTATACCAGTAATCACTATTTAGCCTCCACCTTGTGATTGCCACCTGCCAAGATGTGATTTACTATTAATGGGTATTTCAATTACTGGTTGCCTCATGGCCAAAATTCAAAGAGAAAAAAACTGATTATTTTGTGAAGCCCAATGCATGTAGCACCTCTTCCACATAAACTGTAAAATGTATTGTCTCATGAAATGGTCTATATATGCTTTTCACTGTAAAGTTTTGTTTGTTTGTGAAGAACTCAACTAAAAAAGAAGCCATACAAAGTTTAGTGCCCCTTGTCTTTCTTTATAATTTCTGGAAGGGTGTCCCAACTTTACCTTCCTTCTTGGAAAGCTCATATGCTACAATATCAAAAACAGTTCCTCAGTGAGCAAAATGCCCAAAGTACTAGGTTTCATCCCACGAGGCCACAAGATAACAATTTAAAGTTAGAGATAATGTAATGGACTATACACGATTAAATGTACATGAGATCAGATCTATATAACTTTACCCTCTTGGTTTAACTACATCATACAGTACTTCAAAACTCAAACTCATATTCATCGCTGTCACACAAATAGAAGTACCTGTTGTTAAACACTGAACTCCGCTGATGAATGGAGGTCACTGCCATGGCGTACTGGAATATGACGTTGACGCCGGCACGCCACCCAAATGCAGGATGCCCAAGTTCTTCAGTGCAGAATCAAGGGAGAACAGCCACTGAGCGGCAGGGGCAGCAACGCTTAATAAGGCCTGGTGGTGGCGGGGCCGCATGCGGCGGCACACGCCCTTTTGACTACAGGAAGGCAGGTCGCATAGGGACAACGTCAGAGGGTTCTGCCAAGTTTGAGAGGGCACAACCTCAATTACCAAGATACCCTCTATGATAAGAATTATATTTTGTAAACAATCTTCCTCAATTATTTATCTAGAAAATAGAAAAAATAAAAGTACCTTGAGGTACCAATGGTACTTTCCCAACCATCGTAAAAGGGCTATGTTTTTTTTTTGTGAGGCAGAGGCGATGTCGATAGAAATATCTGTTATCCTTGATACCAGGTTCTGATACAGGTAATTTGGATAGCTTGAAACCGATGATCTAGTTTATATATGAATACAAGTTGCATATAAAGGGTTGCTTCAAACTGACCGTCTAGCTTATATAACTAATAGGACCGATGACGATTATTTAAATCCAATAAAATACATTTTTCTCAACCATAGTAACATAAGTTCCACAATATAGTACTAAAAAGTGTTGGAAATCCAACAAAACAGATATTTCGCAACCATAAGTTCCACCATATAGTACCTAAAAGTGTTTACAATGAAACACATTTTTACAACCAGTTTAGGGATCACAAACATACAAAGATTGTTCCTCCATAGCAAGCATCAAGTGTTTGGTGCTATTGTTGAGCTTATTCTCACAGAAAGCATGGCAATGCATGGTGACCAAATACCGTTATTTATTCTCCAGAAAGTTGATATTAAGAATCTAAGGAAAACCAGGAGCCATCTCTTCATCTTCCATTGGACCACTCAGGCCAAGCGAACATTTTGGTCTAGCATGGTTGGCAGATGCTCTTCTTCCAGCAGATTTACTTGTTCCTGTATACCCAATATGTTATGTAAACCCTAACTCGAATAAAAACTTTCTACACGTAATTTGAAAACATATTTGATCTGTTTAGATGAAGGGCATACCGGCATCTTGAGCATCCATACCAGCTATCTTCTGCATACACCAAATGAAAAAAATAATATATTTCTTTATGAACAAAATGTAGGATGTCAAATTAAAAAGGTACTCTAATAAAAAAGTTGCATAGAAAACCTACACTAGTAGAGAACAGACCTTTGATCCTCGGCCAAAATGGGCTCTAGTCCCGGAATTTTTTGCCCCCGGGACTAGAAATACCTTTAGTCCCGGTTGGTGGCTCCAACCGGGACTAAAGGTTCCTGCCCAACGGCTACTGCGCCAGACAGAGGTGGCAGGGACCTTTAGTCCCGGTTGGAGCCACCAACCGGGACTAAAGGTATACTTTTACTCCCGGTTGGTGGCTCCAACCGGGAGTAAAGGTCTACTCCCGGGCCGTGGCTGCGCTCGGGGTTGGAAAGTTACCTTTAGTCCCGATTGGATCTATCAACCGGGACTAAATGTTCTCCCTTTATAAATCGGCCGTCTCCTCCTTCCTCCCCGAGCCCGAGCTCAGCACATTTTGAAGCTCACTGCAGTAGTGTTCTTGCTTCCTCCCTCCCTCCATTGTTCCTCCATCCATTCTTCGATTCCTCCGTCGATTCTTCAGTTGTAAAGGTTACCAATCTCATACTCTCATTTTTTACCATTTTCTTATACCATTTTATTCACTATATATATTTATGGTTCTTTATTGTGGTTTTTTTTCATTTGTAAGCAATTTGAGCTCAAAATCACTTTAAGCTTGCATATTTACATGAAAGAAGGTTAAAGTATATATAAATATAAAGTTAGAAAATAGTTAGAAAATTATAGCAAATCCTTACTAGTTGAACTTGCGGACCGTGTTCAGGTCGGCGAGGATGTTCTCTGCCGAGCGGTAACGGACGTCAAGGAGGAGCTTTGATTCTACGAGGGAGAGCGATAACGGTCGTGGAAGACCGTGTTCCCTTCCTCGTAGAATCGGAGCTCTTCCTTGACCAAGTACGGTGCCGTCCGGTGGAGAAATCCTCGCCGAGCTGATCACGTAAGCAAGGTCAACTAGTACGGATGGTTATTTATTCACATGTCCCGATATCGTCGTAGTAGTCTGTCAATCACCGTACCTAAACGTAGTATATATAAATAAAAACTTAGAAAATAGTTAGAAAATTATAGAAAATCCGTACTAGTTGAACTTGCGGACCGTGTTCAGCTCGGCAAGCATGTTCTCTGTCGAGCGGTAACGGACATCAAGGAGGAGCTTTGATTCTACGAGGGAGAGCGACAACGGTCGTGGGAGACCGTGTTCCCTTCCTCATAGAATCGGAGCTCTTCCTTGACCAAGTACGGTGCTGTCCGGTGGAGAAATGCTCGCCGAGATGATCACGTAAGCAAGGTCAACTAGTACGGATGGTTATTTATTCACACGTCCCGATATCGTCGTAGTAGTCTGTTATGTGTGTACATTCCCATTCTTCTGTTAATTTGCGGAAATATCATATGAATTACTTACCTGCCGCAGTAAAAGACGAGAACACAATGACCATTAAAAATATCATTGTTTAGAGATCTAGATAATTTTATAGTTTGTTAATTTTATTTGTTTATAAAAGAAGAAATTTATAGTGTATTAAAAAATGAGTATAGAGAGTAGATGGCAACTGCTTCCGGGTCCTCGGCCTCTCATGGGTTTCCAAAGCGACTTAGGCCGGGCCTTCCTCTCATTCCATGCGGCAAGTGTCGTGATGAGATGAAGATTGTGATGGAGTACCGAGTGAAGAAGGAGGGTCCCAACAAGGATCGTATCTTCTACAAGTGTCCGGATCGCAATGTGAGTTATTTTATCGTATTTAATGATTATGGTTAGTTTATACCTATTTTCATGATGGTTGTGATTAAAGTTCTAGTTTTTTGTTTTAATTTCAGTGGGATGGCAGTGGACGATGTTCAGGCTTCTACTGGGAGGAAGAGTATGTTGAACTCGTGCAAAAATATCTTGCACAACAGGCAGATACGGCGGCTAATGAGGCAGTGATCCAGTCGAAGAAGCCCAAAGATGTTGCACAATCGGGGGATCTGTCTGTTTTAGTTGAGATTGGTCGTGAAATCCTTGTGCTCCTGAAATGTATTTTAGCTTTAGTTCTTTTAGTGGTAGTTGGGATTGTCTACATTGTAGCGATGCTTTCATAAATTTGTATCTTTTGTGGTGGCACGCATGTTGTATAAATAATTAATTATGATCTAGGTTTTAATATGATATTTATGTCATGTAATGCAGATGAGCCGTCATTGGATGTATAATGCTGATCGCCGCTCACAAGAGTTCATTGACGGCGTGCATTCTTTATTACGTGCGGCCGAGACAAACAAACGCGACGGTTTCATGTGCTGCCCATGTGCCATATGTAAGAATACGGTGGAATATCCTTGCTCAAGGACTCTTCATTCACACTTGTTCAAGTCGGGTTTCATGCCAAACTATATTTGTTGGACAAAGCACGGAGAAACCGATGTTGTAATGGAAGAAGATGAAGAAGAACAATGGGACGACAATGATATTATTCCTGATGGTGTGTGCTTCAATGATACTGCAATGGGAGAAGTTGAAGAAGAGGTAGCCGCAGAAGATGAGCCGGCTGATGATCTTTGTCAGGTCATTCGTGATGCACAAAGAGAATGTGAAAGTGAAAAGGAGAAGATCAAGTTCGAGCGGATGCTAGAAGATCACAAGAAATTGTTGTACCCAACTTGTGATGCAGGGCAGAAAAAGTTGGGAACCACACTAGAATTGCTGCAATGGAAGGCAAAGAATGGTGTATCTGACAAGGGATTTGGAGAGTTACTAAAAATCCAAAAGAAGATGCTTCCGAAGTACAATGAATTGCCCGCCACTACCTACGAAGCAAAACAAGTTGTCTGTCCTATGGGGCTAGAAATAGAGAAGATACATGCATGTCCTAATGACTGCATCCTATACCGTGGCAAAGAGTACGAGAAATTGGATGCATGCCCGGTATGCCATGCGTCGCGGTATAAGATCAGGCGAGATGACCCTGGTGATGTTGAGGGCGAACGTCCACGTAAGAAAATCCCTGCCAAGGTTATGTGGTATGCTCCTATAATACCACGCTTGAAACGTCTGTTCAGAAACAAAGAACATGCAAAATTGTTACGATGGCACAAAGAAGACCGTAAGGTAGACAATATGTTGAGACACCCTGCTGATGGGTCCCAGTGGAGAGCAATCGATAGAGAATTCCCGGAGTTTGCAAATGACGCAAGAAACTTAAGGTTTGCTTTAAGTACAGATGGTATCAATCCTTTTGGAGAGCAGAACAGTAGTCATAGCACTTGGCCTGTTACTCTAAGTATCTACAACATTCCTCCTTGGTTATGCATGAAGCGGAAGTTCATTATGATGCCTGTGCTCATCCAAGGCCCGAAGCAACCTGGCAATGACATCGATGTGTACCTGAGACCACTTATTGATGAACTTCTCATTTTGTGGAATAAAGAAGGTGTACGTGTGTGGGATGAGTACAAACAGGAACACTTTGATCTGCGAGCATTGTTGTTCGTAACAATCAATGATTGGCCTGCTCTAAGTAATCTTTCAGGACAGTCAAACAAGGGATATAATGCATGCACACACTGCTTCGGTGATATTAGAGGTGTATTCTTGAAAAAATGTTGAAAGGTCGTGTACCTTGGCCATCGTCGATTTCTTCCTGCAAATCACCCCGTAAGAAAGAAAGGTAAGCATTTTAAAGGGAAAGCAGACCACCTGACCAAGCCTCGCAACCGAACCGGTGAGGATGTACTCGATATGGTCAATGATGTGAAAGTCGTCTTTGGAAAAGGACATGGAAGCCAACCTATTCCGAAAGACGCTAACGGTCACGCACCCATGTGGAAGAAAAAGTCCATATTTTGGGACCTACCCTATTGGCAAGTCCTGGAGGTCCGTAGCTCGATCGACGTGATGCACCTGACGAAGAATCTTTGTGTGAACCTGCTAGGCTTTATGGGTGTGTATGGAAAGCCTAAGGACACATTTGAAGCACGACAGGACCTGCGTTGTTTGAGAGAAAGAGACAACCTGCATCCAGAGAAGACAGATGATGGACGCCATTACTTACGTCCTGCTAGCTACACTCTAAGCAAAGAGGAGAAGGAAATCATGTTTGAATGCTTAAACAACATCAAGGTACCATCTGGATTCTCCTCGAATATAAAGGGTATTATAAATGTGACAGAGAAGAAATTCTGTAACTTAAAGTCCCATGACTGTCACGTTCTCATGACGCAATTACTTCCAGTTGCATTAAGAGGAATTCTACCTCCAAATGTACGTCTAGCCACCGTAAAGCTATGTGCATTCCTCAATGCAATTTCTCAGAAGGCAATTGATCCAACTGATCTAGCTAAACTACAGAATGATGTGGTTCAATGTCTCGTCAGCTTTGAGTTAGTGTTCCCTCCTTCCTTCTTTGATATTATGACACACCTCCTAGTTCACCTAGTCAAGGAGATTTTCACTCTCGGTCCTGTGTTCCTACACAACATGTTCCCCTTAGAGAGATTCATGGGAGTCCTAAAGAAATATGTTCACAACCATGCTCGCCCAGAAGGAAGCATCGCCAAGGGCTATGGAACAGAAGAGGTCATTGAGTTCTGTGTTGACTTTATTCCCGACCTTGACTCGATTGGTGTTCCTGAATCGAGACATGAGGGGAGACTAAGCGGAAAGGGGACACTAGGGAGGAAAACATATATTGGTACGGATGATGATTATTTCAATAAAGCGCACTACACAGTTCTACAGAACTCCTCTTTGGTAGATCCGTATATTGAGACACACAAGGATCTCTTACGATCCGAGTTTCCAGGCAAGACTGAAGCTTGGATTACGCATAAGCACATGGAAACTTTCGGCGGTTGGTTGCGAAAAAAATGTCAAGGTGATGAGAGCATCCATGAGCAACTGTATTTATTGGCTATGCAACCATCATGGCATATCGTCACATACAAAGGGTACGAGATAAATGGGAACATATTCTACACAGTAGCCCAAGATAAAAGGAGTACCAACCAAAACAGTGGTGTCCGCATAGATGCCACAGACCCGAATGGGAATAAGCAGACATATTATGGACGCATAGATGAAATATGGGAACTAGAATATGCACCTACTTTGAAGATCCCATTGTTCAAGTGCCAATGGGTCAAGGTGACCGGAGGCGGAGTAACAGTAGACAACGAGTATGGAATGACAACAGTAGACCTAAGTAATATTGGGTACAAAGACGAACCATTCGTCCTTGCCAAGGATGTGAATCAGGTGTTCTATGTCAATGATATGTCTACCAAACCAAAAAGAGGGAAAAACGATAATGACTCAACCAAAGAGCCAAAGCGCCACATAGTTCTTTCAGGGAAAAGAGTCATCGTGGGAATTGAGGACAAGTCGGACATGTCAGAAGAATATGAAAAGGATGACCGAATTCCGCCCTTCAAAGTGAACAAAGACCCTAGCATCTTGGTAAATGATGAGGACACTCCATGGTTACGAAGCGATCATAACCAAGGGACATACGTAAAGAAGAAGTTCACTGCTGTGCCCACTTGATGATATAGTGATTTAATATAGTGTGTGTTTGAGATATTATGTAATAATTGTGAATTCAGATGTTTATTATGTCATATTTCAAATTAAATCAATGTTTGATTTGGTGGGATTTCTCTCTCAAAAAGGTAAATTAGGATACTGAGTGATGAAAAATTAAAATATTAACGTTAAAATGATGTGAAAACAAATTTCCTGTCCAAAACCAATAATTTTAATAATTTTAATTAAACACTACATTTTTGCATTAACGAAATAATAAATATTAGTTACATTATGTTTTATAATTCTAACAAAAAATAAAAAAAGTTAGGTTATCGATTTTTCCTATGTGCAATAAACAAAAATAAAATTCATATTTTTAACAAAATAATTTTATGCCTTTTATTTAATTTACTATGTATTTAATAAAAACTATTGCATTTCTATTGTATTTAACAAGACTATTGCTTAAAACAGGCGGGAAACGAAACTGCAGGCCACCTTTACTCCCGGGTGGGAAGCCCACCCGGGAGTAAAGGTGGGCTGCAGTTTCGTGGCCCGCCAAAAAAAGCCTTTACTCCCGGTGCGTGTTACCAACCGGGAGTAAAGGTATACCTTTACTCCCGGTTGGTAACACGCACCGGGAGTAAAGGAACCTTTACTCCCGGTTGGTAATACGCACCGGGAGTAAAGGGTTTTTACTCCCGGTTGGTGGCTGGCACCGGGAGTAATTCTCCTCTGCTATATAACCTCCAGCGCCTGGCAGATCGATCTGCTCGTCTTCTTCCTCGTCGAACACCGCCGCCCGGCCTCTTCTTCGACCTCGCGCCGCGTCCGTTCGCCTTCCGTGACACCGGCGCCGCCGTCTTCTTCCTCGTGCGGCCTCCACCGCGCGCGCCCGTGCCCCTCCTCCGCGCTTGCCCGTGGCCCTCCACCGCGCCCTCCTCCGCGCCCGAGGCCCTCCACCGCGCGTTGCCCCACCGCGCCGACCCGAGGCCCTCCAGTACGTACACTGCCGAGCTTCGAGGTGATATATTCGTCGATCTCTTTGTACATTCGTCCGAGCCCTCCACTGCCGAGTTATAGATCACGTCGAAAACTACAACTTTGGTGTAAGCCATGTCAACGGTCGAGGTCGATTGAAAATTCCAAATTTTGAATCACAAAATCTATAGAAACTAAAAATGAATATTTGGAACTCTAAATGATTTTAAATAAAAATATATCTTAAGGCAAGTTTTGAATATTTGGAACTCTAAATGACAAGTATAATTAAGGATCACCAATGAAATTACTTTAGAAATTAATTAGATCGATGTAAATCCATGGCTTGTATAATAAACACGCTATATATTATTTGGAAACAACGCTACGAACCATCCGCTAATGATCCAGCCCATCAACCGCCATATATTCATCACTATATGATATGCCATTATTTCAAGATGCAGTTTCAATAGAAGAATTTTTTCTATCTTCATAGATCAATGTTTGTTAACGAAATTTTATCCAAATATATTCATGTAGGGTCTTTTTTTTGAAGGATTTGTTGTAGGATATATAATGGTCAAATAGGAACTCAATTTTGATACCCAGTTTATAAACTAAGCGTTTTTTAGTTTATCAAAAATATCACATGTTTCTTCATTTGTGAACTTTGAATATACAGATATAATATATTAATGTTGCTAAAGTAATATGAGCATTACATATTTTTTTCCGGGAAGACTATCTTCAAACTTTATATCATAGCATCAGAGATCGCCTGTAGAAGAAGAAAATAAATTCTTATCATTTCGGAAATAGTAATGGTTATATGAGCAATAAGACACGTATACTTACATTTCATAATGGCTTATACTTATATTATTAACATAGAATTTTCTCATATGATGAATGACTACATGGTTGATCACATGGTACATAGGATCACAACATCACGCACCGACACCGCCCCGGCCCGCCTCACGTCGTCGTCGTCGTCAGCACGCCGGCCCGCCTCACGTCATCGTCGTCAGCACACCGGCCACCGCGCCGACACGTATATATACGTCATTTGTATTCATATGCATTTCGTCCATGCGTTTCTATGTATACGGCGGAGCACCGCCGCCCTCGTTCACCCATGTGTACAGACATATATACGGCGGAGTGGAGCACCGCCACTCTTGTCACACCGCCCTTTCTCGTGCCCTAATTCGCCCTAGTACCGACGTAGTTCGTCCTAGTGTGGCGAATTGCGTCCGTGATCGAGGGGCAAGATTTAATAATGCATATTGTTTGTAGATTTTACGCATGTAATAAGCAAAGATTTGACGTACTATATATTGGTTTTGTTTTTTGAAGCTAGATGGCCGACCCGAGAAATATGGATGAGGAGGAGTTGATGATGAATTTGATCAACACTGGCACTCAAGTTGCCGGCGATGATGGTGCTAAAAATAACGTGCAAGAGGATGTAGATGACGGGAGTCAGTACTTAGCTCTTGAACAAAATGAGCAACAACATATTGGCCAAGTATATATTTTTTATTATTAGCTATATATATATATTATCATATGTCTTATGTGTGCTCATGACATTAAAAATAATGTTTATGTTTTGTAGCCCTCTGGATCGACATCAACAACTACAACGAAGAGTAAAAATGTTCGAGGTCCCAAAAAGCCATTGGAGGGTCGCTTCATCATCTCGGAGTTCAATGTGGATACAGGAGAACCGGGGGGGCCGAATAAAATGAAATTTGTGCACCACTGTGGTTACCTTGTACGGGACCGGCTCCCGATTAGTACCCGTGAATGGAAGAAGAAGACCAATGCTCCTCATATCAGTTTTGTCTCCGATCGTGACAAGGCGTTAATTTGGAATGATGTCTTGGTACATTTCACGCTCCAAACAGATGATTATGATGATATAATAGATGGTGATGAATTGAAGGAGCGAGTTAGGGATTGGGCAATGAAGAAGATGGCCACCCAGTTTCAGACTTGGAAGAAACACCTATACACGACGTATGTCAAGAAGAACATAGCACCAGATTTTACTGTCCCAGGCCCGATCTCAAAGCAGAGGCCCTATTGGGATGAGTTTGTACAGTACAAGACTTCAGAAGAGGGTGTGAGTCGGGTGATAAAGAACCAACGTAATGCCCAACAGAAGACATACCACCATACCTTGGGATCAGGTGGCTACCCGACTGCCATTAAGAAGTGGAACAAAATGGAAGCAGACCTTCTTGCCAAGGGTATCAGACCAGAATCACTCGAGTGGGGAGAACGTGCAAAGAATTGGTTTTTCGCTCATGGGGGAACACTAGACCAGGAGACAGGGAAGTGCGTTTATGGCGCAAGACTGCAAGAAGCAGCAGAAAGATTGTTTTATGCTCAGAGAGCTGCTGCTAGTGGTGAGTTCAGGCCCAACAGAGAGAAGGATGAGCTGACATACGCCATCGGGACTATTGAACATGGTGGCCGAACTAGAGGCAAAGGAAGTGTCTCGTGGGAGCATGGATTCCCTCAGGACAGACCTTCCTACAGAAGTCGCCAGAGAAAGAAGGAAGAAGAGGCACACCGGCTCCAGAGGTTGGAGGAAGCGGTGCGTGAAGCACAGGAGCGGGAAAAAAAACCTTGAAGCGAGAATGCAGGAGGAAATCAAAAGGCAAGTGCAAATAGCAGTGAGTGCAAGCAAGCAGGCATCAGAGCCAGGAATCAACATTAGCCAATCTGTTCAGTTGAAAAGCAGCTGCGCTTCCACGGAGATACCAAATCAAGGGGACACAGGACTGCGCTTCCCTGTGGATGACGTCACTGAACCTTGTACAACGTGTGAGCTACACATTCCGAAGGAGAATTCCACAATCAAGGTGGCTATCGGTCTTGTTAATCCTATCGACCGAACCAAGACACCAAGGATTCATGGGAATATAATCCAAGAAGGATATGCCACCATCTCGGTAGATAAAGCTAAAAAAGGTTTTAGTGATTTGCCTCTTGACATTCCTGGAGGTGATGGCGAGAAGACTCTAGGAGAAGCGGAGAAGACATTCATTCTATGGCGCAAGCGCTACATCATCATTCCAGGGATGTCGGCTCCACCTCCTTCTGAACTACCTCACCATAGGTACGTGCGGATGAAAACACTACATCATTAATTTGTATTGGCTTAAATAATTAACAATCTGCTCATAATAATATGTCATTCCTTTTTTTGTAGCAGATCCTCCCCCAACCTAAATCCAATTGTTCAATCGCCAGATCATCATAGTGCTCTGTACGATGACATTGTGTTGGAAGACGAGGCTGCATCCACACCCTCTCCAAGGAGGTCTCCAACGCCACAGCCGCCACCTCCAAGGAGGTCTCCAACGCCGCTGCCAACACCTCCAAGGAGGTCTCCAACGCCTCCCCCGCCCCCGCCTACCAAGAAGCCTAGCAAGAGGCCAGCCCCTCAAACGAAGAATCAGTCCCCGCCTGCAAAGAAAGCCACCGTGAAACCAAGGGCTATTTCCAAAATAATATTTGAAGAGAAGGAAGAAGGAACTGATGCATATAAAAAAGACATGTCTAGATTCTATGACAAACTTAAAATGAATCAAGAAGCAAGGAGAAACCCAGAGAAACCGTACTTCTTCGTAGCTCCGGATATTTTAAGAAAAAAGGTGACTTCTTACCAGCATCAACAGCGGGAATCTCGTAAGCCGTCCAAATCAACGTTATCAGACTATGACCGCACTCTCACCAAGTCAATTGAGGCGGCACAGAAAAAGAAGCGGGCAGGGAAAGGAGTTGCCCAACTCGGACAACAAGCGCACCAATCAATCCCCCCGCTAGTTGTTGGTAATGAATATGGTTCGAATTTAGGATTAATGCATCAGGCAAACATACCTCCGGATGTCGATTTGGATCACCTTGGTGAATTTCTTGATGAGACTGGTCTCGACCTTTACCAGATGTTTGGTGATGGAAAAATTGAGAGTGCGGCGGAGGTTGATATTTGGAAGAAAAAATTTGTACTAGGCCAGAGTCTATACAACCCTCAAGCCTTATCTGATCTGGGGACGCAAATGTACCTGCTAAACAAGTGGTACATGCAGGCGTCTACCAGTGGAGACTTCTGCGTTGGTGTCAGAATTAGAGACGAACATTGGTTCCGTGGCGATGATGTTATGTATGTTGACTTTGCAGAATTTCATCAACTATGCCACCTTACCTCTCTGGACAAAGTTATCATTAGCTGCTATTGCCTGTAAGTAATAATTCTTTCGATCTATTATTAAACTCATCATATGTGTGCATATGCATATAAATTATCCTAACAAGTACTATATATATGCAGATTTACAATGACAGAGCTCAGAAAGGAAGGCTGCAATGAAATTGGTTTTGTTGATCCCCATATAGTATTCAAAGACCCAATTACTCCAATGACTAATTGGAAGTCTGAGTCAGAGAGTAACATCATGAACTTCTTAGTGAACCAACGCCACAAGAAGGATATACTCTTTCCCTATAACTTCAAGTGAGTGTTAATCATGTCGATCATAGCCTTAATGGCTCATATGTTGATTCTAGTTAATTAATGAGTGTTATGCGTTATATCCTATAAACACATGCAGCAATCACTGGATATTGATGGACATCGATCTGGTGAAAAGTCACTTGATAATCTATGACTCGATGAGAAAACCACAACAAGACTACCAAGATATGATAGATATTATCCAGAGGTAATTTCGGGATCTCTAGCAACTATATATACACACAAACATGATGATTAACTATATCTGATGACGTGGCAAATTTTTTATTGGGCAGTGTTTGGAAAACCTTTATTGAGAAGCAACACATGGAAAAATGCAAAGCGCCACTGAATGTAATCCCATTGAAAGTAAGTCCCCTGAATCGCATCATCTTTATTAATTAAACATATAGCTTTCACCGGATCACCAGATTGGATGACAAATCTTTTTCTCGTAAAGTGGTGTCTGAGGCAGGAACAGGGGAACAACTACTGTGGTTACTATGTTTGCAAGTTTATCAAGGTGCTCTCCCAAAGAACTCCTACAGAGAGACTCAAAGTACGTTAAAAATACACTATATATTCATTTAATTATTATTATTGATTGTGTTACTATGTCTTTATATATATATATATATGTACATATATTAATTTATTTTCCTTTAATTCAAACCTGTAGACTCGATGGTTGGAGGAAAAGGTCATACGGCAAGACCAAATCAAAGCAATTCAAGAGTCTATAGCCGGATTTTTTAATGAGCAGGTCATCGATTCCAAGGGCGAGTTCTACTTCGACCCAACACTGCCATTGAAGCCAAGCTAGAGGATGAGAAGAAACTTATTATGTCACAACAACTATAATGCAATCTTTTGTAATATATGCACATGAAATAATATAATGTAAAATACACATATGCATGCATGCATGTAAATATATATATGATGCATGCATATATATATATATATATATATATATTTCTATGCTTGAATTGTGTGATTTAATACGTTCATTGTGCTTGAACCGAAACATACTATATGCGCATATAAATGTATAATTAGCAGCGTACAATACGACTTCGAAAACCTATTTTGAAAAGAAAACAAAAAAATGAAAAGAAAAGAAAAAAGAAAAAAACCTTTAGTCCCGGTTCGTATTACCAACCGGGACTAAAGGTGCCGGCCATCGTGGCATGTCAGGAGGCACCTTTAGTCCCGGTTGGTGTTACCCACCGGGACTAAAGGTCCTCCTTTAGTCCCGGTTCCTGACCCGGGACTAAAGGACCCCCCCTTTAGTCCCGGATGCTTGCTCCCGGGTGGGGAACCGGGACTAGAGGGGGTTCCCCACCGGGAGTAAAGCTCGGTTCTCTACCAGTGCTAGAAGACCAGGAAATGTTAACCTTGAAAGTATTCGTGGCAATGAATTTTCAGAAAATGTGGCAAGTTATATATTTTTGAGGTATGATTTTTCTCAAGTAGTGCTGTTACCTTCTTTTGTAATTTTCTTCCTTTAAATATGCCATTTTCGATTCCTTCAGATTCCACAAACAGTTCAACTTCACCTATGGAACGGAACTGGTGGCGGTAGTCCTTATGAATGCAAGTCTATACAAAAAAAATGTACTTGAGGATCAGTATCATATTTCACACAATGACTCCCACATGTCTAGAAAACATACCCATATCCGATTAGAAGAATATTATCACATTTACAATATGTAGGAACCATTAAGTCTGCAAAAATTTTCTGTAAACAAGATCACAGTAACAAACGACATGCTTGGAATATGCTGTGGAACTACGTTGATGCGAAACACACAGGGGCCCATCTTAGACATCCATGAATAAATTTGGAAAGTCAATAGGTATGATTTATCCACATAAGGTTCTTATTAGAATTTCATAAACCATTCCACCATGCCGACTGGGATGCTAGACCGGCTGGTCAAACACTCCGGGTGGCACCCTTGCGGCCTAGGTTCCATCCCCCACTGGGTCAAATTGCAGTGCCGGAGCTAAGGTTTGGAGTTTTTCTTGGACTAAGTGAGAAGTCATCTACTTTAATGTGAATGCTTGGGGCCGCATGCTACCCCCCACAGTCCGAGTTTTTTAAACCATTCCACCATTAATAAGTAATCATAAAATATTGGATTATGAGCGCAAAGAGTATAATTGGCTCGTCATGTACGGAAAACATACAACTAGCAGAGTACAATGGGCCACCACATTCACAAGATATGTTACTCCATATGATGAAAGAACATTCTTATTTTTACACTTGATACATGTACATGATGTCTCCAGATTTGTCTTTGAACTGCAATTTTGTTATATACATGTGAACAAGTGAACAGTTTTGTGAAAATGACTCATACAAAATTTAAATAACATCGACATAAAATTAAAATCCAAACATTTTTCAACAACTAATAGATCTTGTCATGAAAGATAAAATCAAATGCACAGCTATAATTTAGTGTATGTTTTCCCATTAATGCTTTGGTATTTCAGGGAACATGACATTATAAATCAATTGCTAATAAAGAAATTCAATACAGATTTGTAGGCTTGTTATCAGAACTCGAGACACAATAATGACTTCAGGGTAACAATATTTCTTGCTCCGAACCATCCCTGTATATTTGGCAAAGGTCACTTGATCAAATTATTTATGGGATCACCACTTGAAACGGCAAATTTGCCGAGTGTTTTTATGTTTGCCGAGTGTATTCTCTCGGGCACTCAGCAAACAAGATCTTCGCCGAGTGCTGCGCTAAAAACACTCAACAAAAAAAAAACACTCGGTAAATAGTAGGTTTGCTGAGTGTAAAAAAAAACACAAGGCAAAGATAGGGTTTGCTGAGTGTTTTTTTTTGACACTCGGCAAAGAAGTAAAATCTTTTTTCAGGGAAAGAAGGAGAAGAAAAAAAATGAAAAAAAAACTTTGCCGAGTGCCCAGATCCAGGACACTCGGCAAAGAAAGAAAATCTTTTTTCTGGGAAAGAAGGAGAAGAAAAAAAATAAAAAAAAACTTTGCTGAGTGCCCAGATCTAGGACACTCGGCAAAGGAAAAAAATATTTTTTTTTGGGAAAGAATGAGAAGAAAAAAATAAAAAAAAAACTTTGCCGAGTGTCCAGATCTAGGACACTCGGCAAAGTAAAAAAAATCTTTTTTTAACCGCACGGCCCCCTCCCCTTCTCCCCGCGCCGCATCCACATGCCCCCTCCCCTTCTCCCCGCCAGCGGCCCCTCCCCTCCCGGCCGGATCCGATGGCCCGGCCACCCCTTCTTCCCCCGGCCACCGCCCCCTCCCCTTCTCCCCCGCGCCGCGTCCGCATGCCCCCTCCCCTTCTCCCCGCCGGCGGCCCCTCCCCTCCCGGCCGGATCCGGCGGCCCGACCACCCCTCCTTCCCCCCGCCGCCGCCCCCTCCCCTTCTCCCCAGCGCCGCCCCATCCACTCCTTCCCTAGATCCAGTGGCGGCCCCTACCCTCCCAGATCCGGTGGCGTCCCGACGGCTGCCCCTCCCCTCTCTCGGATCCGACGGCTGGCGTGCGGTTGGCGTGGTGGCAGGCGGAGTCCGGCGTGGGGCTTGGTGGCATGGTGGGCGCGTGGCGTGGGTAGCGTGGCGGCGTCCGGCGTGGGGCAGCGGGCGTGGCAGCGTGGTGACCGTGGTGGCCGTGGTGGGTGGCGGTCGGTGGCGGTGGCCGGTGGCAATTTATTTTATTTTTATTTCTTGCGAAAAATGTTTGCCGAGTGTTTTTTGGGCACTCGGCAACGTATTTGCCGAGTGCCTGACGAAAAACACTCGGCAAAGTGAGTTTGCCGATGAATTTTTTTGCCGAGTGCCCTTTACCGAGTGTTACACTCGGCAAAGGGTTTGCCGAGTGTTACACTCGGCAAAGGGTTTGCCGAGTGTATTTGTGGCTTTGCCGTGTGCCAGCTCGCGTTCCCGGTAGTGGATGTGGCTAATGGCCTCTCCCTTCCTATGACTTTCTCCCTCTCACCAAGAATAGATAACAAAAAATCTGTTCAGCCCGAGGCAGAAGAATTGGTAGTACCCCATCATGGCTCTGCAGCTATAGAATAATGTTCATGGTCTAGCCAGCACTAGGCAAAGGCAGCACAATCAAAGGTAGACAACAACATCAGTGACCAAGATCTTCTCTTATCTTAGTGTTTATGTAGTGCAAAGGAGGAAGCTAGATCCTATTAGATGCTATTACCCCTAGTGCGTCTATTTTAGCAAAAAGCAAGTCATATACAAACATCATAGCACTACTTGAGAAAATGTCTTGAATAAATAGAATACTATCATAAATCATGAATACTACAACAAGGTGCACTAGAAATGACAGTTTTGAATCACTTATTGTTGACATGAGTGTAAGTATGTTTCATTAGACAATAGTGCTGATTGAAAGAAGTACTCACCCTATCAATATGCCCATTAAATCTTTTGCGAGCAAAGGCTCTCCAGTCCTGAGCTTGGTAACCTTTTAGATCCTTCAACCATTTGGGAACGTCAACGTCTTTGTTCCGTTGTTCCATTGCAACCTCTTCTTCTTGTGCATCTAGCACAGGAGGAGGTAGGTCAGAGATGGTCGTCGCATCTGAATCAACTTCAACTGAATTTGAAGCCATGGAGTCACTAGCACTACTACAGAGAACTTATCCCAGGCGAGCAAAACAGATCCCGGGGCAGGCAACAGGTCCGCCTACATGAAAGGTCTACATTAAACAAAATAACGTAGGCAGGCGCAAATGACTGCCTGGGTTTATCAAAATAACAGAGGCCAATAGAAATGCACGCCTGCGTAAATAATTTCATGAATTAAAAAAAGCACACTGAGTCTAGTGGCCCACCAAGCCCGATACCTAGATGCACCCCAGCGAGCACCGCCGGGAGCCGCCATGTCACACCCAATTTTAAGGATAAAATGGGATGCATAAATGTTATGTGCGCCCAGAGATCAGTCACACACATAAGCTGACAAATTACAAAGTATCATCACAAGTGTTCATTACATCACGAATAATAACTCCTTACAAAAGAATCAAGTCTATAATAAAAGCAGAAGAACTAGATAACTACTCTCCATGAGAGCCTCCAAACTCCATAGGGAACGTCGACCGGTGAACCACAAGTCTAGTAATCCTCAGGAAAGTCCTCATAACCATTGACATCTGTTATCCATCTGGGATTTTTATCCAAATAATGAAAATAAACAAGCACAAGTACATCTCATAGTTAACAAGAATAACATGGGGTTATGAAGCTCAAAAGGCCAACAATAGTTGTACTGCGGTTAGCATTTTTATTAAGTCACAAATTTTAACACTATATTAGCATTTAGTTGTGCTTAAGCCCCAATTATACCACATGATCATATAAAACAATAATTTATCTCATAATTAATCAACAATGATAATAGTTCTCTATTCTATGAGTTTTTTGGGACGCTTGTCTCTGTGAGAACAGCTGATATACCAGTTCTACATTCTGCAGAGGTTGTACACTTTCACAGCGAACCGTGATTTACCCTTTCGCCCGAGGTAGCTAATCTATTGACCCACTACCAAGAAGGTTGGTAGGGTTCACTATAAAGACTTTCAAAGATTTCCCTAACAAGTTAGTAGCCGCTAGGTTTCCCCGGCAAGGGAATATAGAGCCCCCTTTCGAATAGCACATTCCACGCAGGCTATACACATAGGGACAGAGGACGCACTATACTCAGCTCAGCAGGCCCCTTTTGCGCCCTTTCGGGTAACCACAAACAAGCTAGAAAAAGGTCCTACTACTGAGCTAAAGCCAGAGCCATGTGGCACTCCCGGTTGTACTGTATGTCCTAGCTTTTGTCCACAGATAAGTCTTTAGGGAGGGCCAAGAGCATCATGATAAAACAAGAGCTCTCTCGCCCTATGTTCAAGTTGCTAAAAAACCAGTTTTAACATTTGTTGCTTATAACCATTAGTCATTGTTCAGATCATGTATAATTAAACTGAGCGCTAGCAAACTACCCATATGCAAGTATAACCCATGGGTAACAAGGAACAAGACAACAATAACTAGAATGTCCTTACGGGTAACACATTAGACACATGCATATGACTAATTAATTAAATGGTGAATAGGACAACAAGGAGATCACACGATATACTTGCCTTGATAAACAAACTCCTGCTAGTCATTAAAGTATTGGCCTTCATCACCATCGTAATGCTCACCGTCTATACTTGATCATCAATAAAGCAACACACATACATCCACGCAATCATGCACAAGCAAACAAGAGCTATGATTAGAACAGAGGAAAAACATGTTTAAAAAACTTATTAAATTATTCTACATGTCTCTACGAACACACAAACGCGAAAATCACCGAAATCGGATTTAAAATGGCAAAGGTACGGTGAAAATGGGCTCTGGATGGCAATTTCGTAACTACCTCAAACTATTTTCGAATAAAAATAAATCTAAAACAGGATTTCAATTCTGGCCGAGGACCGCTGGTTCAAAGTAGAGGAAATGGAGGGACTCTTAAGAAAAACTGCCATGACGAAGGGGTATGGCCAAATCTGGGCTGTTGGATCGAGGATGGATGACCCAGATTAGATCGGCGGGGAAGAGAGAAATGGCAGCCGGCTGGAACAGTGCCAGGCATGGCGGCCAGCCATGGCCGGCTGTGAGACTTCGCCAGCGAGCACACGTTAAGGCCGTACGGGCCACGGAGAAACGAACCGAGGGCATGGGAAGCAAGAGCGGGAAACGACGCGCAGCGGACCTCCATGGCCGGCGGCGACGTAGCTCGCCGGCGCGCAAGAATACGGACCTAGAGACCACGATTCGACTCGGGAATAGCACGGTACAAAAGAGGGGATGAATACGAACTCACCACGAGCAAAAACGAGGGAGGATATGGATCGGAGGTGGCGAGCGGCTAGAAATGGCGGACGACAGGAACCTGTAAACGTCGGCGACGCGACATGAGCAACAGAGGGTGAAAAACAGAAAGCGAAAGGCATTCTCGGCCTCGTCACCTTGACGCGGACCTTGGCAACGAGTTGCAGATGACGGAGCAGTGACGGCCGGCGGAAACGGCTGCGGCAGCTCTGGCTAGGGTTCGCAGCGGGGCTGCGAGCTCAGGGGAAGGGCGGCGCTGCTCGTAGATTGGAAAAGAGAGTGCTGAGGGAGGGCGGTGGCTTATATAGAGCGGCTTGGCGCAGAAATTGCGCCGAAACGCTGAGAAATCGGGCGCGCTTGCGTGGTTAGGTGCCAGCTGCATCCAATCCGAGCATAGGAGGGAGGTAGGGGGTGACACTGTAGCTGCGGGCCCCGCGCGTCAGTGAACCAAAGAGAGCGAGAAGGGAGTATGCCAGTGCGCGGCTTGTGCTGCGGCTGCTCAGCTGGGCCGGCCCAAGAAAGCGGCGCGCGCGGCCTGCGGAGAAAAGGCAACTGGCGGCAGTCTGGGCCAAAAGCCGAGAGGGTGAAAAGGGAATAGAATTTTCCTTTTTCTTTTTATTTCAGAGTTTTTCAATTCCAATTCCAAAAGCATTTGAAAACCTTTTTCTGATTGGGTCAAAATTAGACATCACAAAAATAAAAGTGCAGCGGCATGAATGCATCAACATGTATCTGTCCTTATAGTTGATTTTAATTTCATAAAAATTATTATTTCCCTAAGTTTGAAGGCTCACATAATTGCATAATTAAATCAATTTCACCTATTTCAAAAGAATGCAAATTTCAGGGTGTTAAACGCCACCCACCCATGCACCGTTGGTGGCCAGATCCGGTCACTCGTGGCCGCCCTTGCGCCCGCCCTTCCACCGCCCATGCACCTTGTGCTGGGAGCTTGCTCTGGTAATCGGATCCGCTCACCCATGGCTAGAAACGCCACCCGCCATTGCACCGCTGACTCTGGTGATCGGATCCGCTCGCTCGTGGCTGGATCCTCCCTTGCGCCGCCCTTGAATCCTTGCACCTGGAGATTGCTAGTAACCAGATCTGCTCCCTCGTGGCTAAAAACGCCACTAGCCCTTCCACCGCCGGCTCTAGTGACCGGATCCACTCGCTTGTGGCTAGATCCACGCACCCTGCAGCCGCCGATGGCTGGATCCGCTTGTTGGGGTCAGATCCGCGCCCCCGCCGCTGCTGGTGACCAAATCCACACCCCCACCACCTTTGATGAGCGGTTGGTTGCTGGATCTGCCACTGGTGACTGGTTGGAGGCTGGATCCACGCTGGGAGCTGCTCAGGCTCGAGCGCGAAAGCCGCCCCGCTCACGCTTGGACGTCTCTACCACTAGCGCTCGGGCTTTGGGGGAGAGAGAAGGGGAGAGGCACCGCGCCCTGCCTACCGATTGAGGGGGAGAGGGAGAGGGAGGGGGAGAGATGGATAGCTCAAGAGAGAGAGCCTGAGAGGAAAACCCTAATAACTGTTGCTTCTTGCTCTGCTGACCAGATCCGCTCGCTCGTGGCTAGAAAAGCCACCAGCCCTTGCACCGCCAGCTCTGGTGACCGGATCCGCTCACTTGTGGCCAGATCCGCCCTTGCGCCTACCCTTGTGCCGCCCTTGCACCCTTGTGCTGGGAGCTTGCTCTGGTGACCGGATCCGCTAGCCTATGGCTAGAAACACCACCCGTCCTTGTGCTGCCGGCTCTGGTGACCGGATCTACTCGCTCATGGCCGAATCCATGCGCCCGCAGCCGCCGATGGCTGGATCCGCTTGGTGGTGTCGGATCCTCGTCCCCGCTGCTGCTGGTGACCAGATCCACGCCCCCACCGCCATCGTTTAGCGGTTGTTGGCTAGATCCGCCGCCAATGTCTGGTTGGAGGCTGGATCCACACCGGGAGCTGCTCGGGATCGGGCTCGGACGCCGCCCCGCTCGCGCTCGGACGTCACGACCGCTCGGGCTCGGGCTGTGGGGGAGAGGGAGAGGGAGAGGCACCATGCACCGTGCTCGGGGGAGAGAGGGAGGGAGGGAAGGAGAGAGAGAGAGAGAGAGAGAGAGAGAGAGAGAGAGAGAGAGAGAGACTGAGAGGAAAACACTAACGACTGCTTATATACAAGCCCAATAGAAGCCTGATTTTGGGCTTAGGCTGGGCCTCGACCACGAGTAACAGAGGTGGGCCTCGCAAGAGGTTCGCCTCCGAAAATGACCTCCGTTTTCCGAGGCGGGTCTCTTAAAATGTCCGCATCCGTAAATTGATTTGACTGTCTCCGTAAATGGACTTTAGGAGATGTGCAGAATCCCACTGCCTGCGTAAATAATTAAAACGTTCGCCTCCATATATAAATCTATTTTGCTAGACGGGCAATTGTGACTACCTCATCATTTCTGTAGTATTGTAGGTTGGCTGGCTGGATATCTCTAAATAAATTCATACTTATTTGTTTTGTGATCTGTGAAGATCGTCACTACAGATACATCCAATGCTGTCCTATTTAATGTATGCCAGGTAAAAACGATCTGCTAGTTTTGCCCATTGTTTTTAGGAAGGAGCCAGCTATTTTAGGCATGTAGAATTTCCATCTGATCCCTCTAGTTTTCCCCTTAAAAATGTTTTTTTATCTATGTTTCTAACATAGAACAATTTTAGTGTACCGAATGCGCAAGCCATCTTTGTTTGAATTTCTCATGAACATTGTACAATCTATGTGCTAGAGACCGAGCATCATGGTTCAATGTGCCATTGGAAAAACACTTCTAAAAATTGTGGTAATGTCTTAGGATAACAAATTTTGAGGTAGTATATACTACAATTAGGGGGCCTACATTCCTTATCGGTTAGCAGTGAAGCATACACATGTCTAGTATAACTTCATCTCGAGTTATAAGCACATGAGTTTATTTTTTTCACAAAATGCTTGAGTTCTTAAATTGTTAGAGTTGATCTCAAGTAAAATTGCAAATTCTAAGGAAAAAATAGGGGTCAACATGTCATTATAAATTCGATGTTTCAGAGAAATGTCACTAGCTCTCTGCTAATAGGATTAGTGCTAGTACAATTCTCTCACTATATATCCGAAATACGCCAATGAATTCCCACGGGCTACTTGAGCCCACAAACAGGCTTACACACAGGTCCCTGCTCTCTCTCTCTCCACCTCACTTAATTACTAGTGCGTCACTGTGTCGATCTTTCTTCTCTCCCTGACCGCACTACTGCTCATTTCCCTGCTCTTGAGTTCCTTTCTTGCTCGGCCGCTCGTCTGCTGCCTGCTTGGGGCAACCGGCAGTCTGCTGCCGCTTGTTGCGCTCACCAGCGTGCAGCGCACCTGCCAGCCCCGTGTGTGATTGCCACGCGTCGCCGCCTCCAACACCACTACTTGCAGGTCTCGCAAGCCGTACCAGTGCCCAAGGCTCCTGCTGGGCTCGCTGGCCATGCACAACGCTCGCTTCCTGCCGGCACTGTGTGTGCCGTCGTCCGTCGGTCTCGCTGGCCACACGCTGCTGCTCCCACAAGTACCAAAATCAGGCAGACTGGTACAGAGACACGCACGGAGAAGTCCTTGCCCTCGCCTGGGCGCGAGCACCCCCATCTCGCTGGACCGTCCCATATTGCAAGCACATGCTGGTGAAGCATTGAGGGGACATTAACATGCATTGAATGGTGGATGCTCGTCTCTCTCCCTCTGATGGACAGACGTGGCCGCAAGCGTAGTGCGCTGGTCGGGCAAGCAGCATATGGGCATCACGAATAGGTAGGGATGAAAACGATACCGATATTTTCCGACCGTATTCGAAACCGAATCCGTTTAGAGGGGTTGAGATCTGTCTGTATCCGAGTCCGGATATCCAACATCCGATACCGTATCCGTATCCAAATACTCAAATCATATATTTATGATGTCGATATCCAATCGTATCCTATCCGACATAGTTGACACTATCCGTATTCGAATCCGAATCTAGACATAAATATGAAAACAAATGTAATATCGGTGATATCCGTCCGTATCCGATCCGTTTTCATCCCTACGAATAGGCGAGGCCGCAAGTGCCAGGCAGCCCTACAGGCTCAAGGGCGTTCGCTGACACTACTACAAAAAACATTTCTAGGGGCAGCTGGTAAGCCTTTGTAGGGGTGGTTTGGCCAGCTGTCCCTACCGAACCGTCTCTACAAATCATGTATTTGTAGGGGCGGTTCCCAGGCCGCCCCTACAAATCGATTTGTAGGGGCGGCTCGTATTACCAGCCACCCCTACAAATTGATTTGTAGGGGCGGCTGTAGTACCAGCCGCCACTACAAATACCTGTTTGCAGGGGTGGTTCAATCTAGAACCGCCCCTACAGTATGTTTTCACGACAAAAAAATTCAAATTTACAATTCAAAATTGCGTTGCCGAACGTTCCACGACCAACGTTCCGAACCGCGTTCGTGTTGCCAAACGCCCCGCGACCAACGTTCCGAACCACGTTCGCGTTGCCGAACGCCCCGCGACCAGCGTTCGTGTTGCCGAATGCCCTGCGACCAACGTTCTGAACCGCGTTCGCGTTGCCGAACGCCCCGCGACCGCGACTACAAGCACAAGAGTATTATATAAACTACAATTACAAGTCCAATTCACAAGAATATATACAATCCATCATTAAATATACAAATTTCATACACATTGTTATCAACGTCCTAGAGCTAGCCTTTCAGTCTCATGAATGTGTTGGTACTGAGGATTTGTACCTAAGTCAGACTCTCGGTCATGGTAGGCGCCTCTGACGTGTACAATCTGGTCCAATATGAAGTTGCAAAGGTCGCCGACGAGCTCTAAGAGTTGGTCATCCTTGTATGGGTCTCTTTTCATCCCTTTCTCTTCTCTCCACTACAAGAGAACAAGTTTTGGTTTAGTATTTCATATCATGTACGAAGTTTTTATACTACGGGTGAAGAGGTTCAAACTTACCCTTAAGGTGTGTCTCCTGTAGGCACCGGTGTTACTCATCATAGAACATATATAGTATCCACAATGTACACTCCCAGGCTTCTGCTTGGGGCACTGTGTGTTTTGCATATAAAAATGTTAAGTAATGCTTTTGACAGCCATGTATCGAAGTACTGAAGAAGTAAGTTACATTTACCGCACATAGTGTTTTTATAGCCAGCTTTTCCTTCCTTGCTGGATCATGCCTTCTGTGATGATTAGTGACATAGAACCTAAATGCCCTGTTCAAATTATTTTAGCAAATACAACTTGTTAGAATCCAAAAGTGAACGTTACAAGTACGTATATAAACATATAAGCTAATGAGGATTGTCGATATGTATACGTCTTGAGAATCGATATGAAGTCTTTATATGTCACCGGATCCCTATCTACTGAATCAAAGACCCATGCCATGCTCCTCCCGACATCGATGGCTATACAAAACCAGTGGTTGCTGCATGGATTTAATCATAGAACTAGATAAGCTCTTTTGCATCGAATAAAATATATCGAACAAAGCTTTAAGTATAGAGTTGAACTTATTCGAAGTTGTATGGTAGCCATATAGTAGAGTGTTGTTGGAGATTTTTGAAAGCCAGGGCAATGTATGCCGCAACCTTAAGGGACTCTTCCCTTAGTTTCATCGTACGGATGCGCTATTTCTCCCGAAGAGTCTTTGCAGCAGCTAGCTCTTTGGCATCCAGTGTCCCCCGTTTAGGATAATTAAAATTTGTTTGGGCTATAGCTTGAGGGTCTAGATACTCGACTTTCACACTTGTCATTTGTTCCACAATGTGCACTTGCATTCTACAAATCACGGCGTGGGTTAGTTACAACAAAATTCAAAGATTACATTCATATCATATCGGGAGGACAAGGACTTACAGGCACCACGTGCGAATTAGATTCATCTCCATTTCTCCTAGGTGAAAGCATGTGTGCATGTCATTGAAGTCAAAGACAATTTTCCCGGCTGGGCTTCCAAATGTGCCGGTAGGAAAGCATGCTTGTATGAGATCTATGCTCGTTGGGAGAACACGCAAGTACCAATCATAGAACCTTCTCATTCCAAGTGGTAGGCGCTGGATGTCCCGGTTTGGTAGCAAGGGCTTGCCTCTTTCATATGTTTTCGGGCAATCCTTTGACCATTCGATGGCATCAACATTTGGATACTGCTTTGCAATTTGGTGGAGTTTGCTAGTGACGGCCTCCTCAGAACCCTGTGATGGGACTTTTTTAACTTGGTTCTCAGGCTTGAACTGGTCATGGGAAAACCACTTGGACACCGACGAGACGTCTTTGATCAGAACATAAACTGGCCTTATGGTGATTGGATGCTTCTTTCGAAGTTCCCATTCAGGCACGTCCTCATCTTCTTGTGCATCCCTTCTTCAGGAGGCACTCGTTGTTCATATATCGGTTGTGCTTGTTGAGAAGACTGTGGTATCTCATGATGCACTTGATCGGTACGAGCTGGAGAAGGTTGTGGCATCTCATCAGACACATGCTCGCTAGGAGGCAGGGAAGAATGTGGCATCTCAGGAATGTGGTGGTCACGAGACGGTGAAAATATCTCCCCGACCTCAACAACTCGCTCCAAATTTGGGAGAGGGAGAGGCGGCGAAGAAGCAGTCAATATAATGTCCCGTTTGTGCCAGAGGATGAACGGCCCCATAACGTCTCCGAGTAACACCAGCCCCTCGGGAGTTACGTAGTCTATCCTCCACTACATGAACTCGGGCTTCACTATATGCACCTCGACCCTAGTGTAGTCCAGCGGTATCTTATTATTGTGGTGTAAGCCACCGGGAGGATGTGCCACACCTGTTGCCACCTCCATCACAGTGTTCTACCGGCCACTGAGAAACACTAAGGTGCAACTAGTTAGTTCCCGTATGTGATCGACGGGGGTTGTGGCTGTAGTGGAACCTTGGCTGCTAGCAACTTTCGGAGGGCTACCAACTAATGCCAGTTCTCCTGGCGGCGTCACTAATATCCGTGGCTCCGTAGAGAGTCCTTGCTCCTCCAGCGTCTTCATAACTAGAGCCTTCACTTGGAGCTCAAGACTAGTCTCCCGGTCTCTGCCATGTTTCTTGTACATGTGCTTGTCCTCTTCGAATCCTTGCTTCCATGTCGTCCTTTTCCCTAGCCCCCTGGTGCGGCTTGTGTGCTCCTTGTTTCCCAAGCCAAGGCTAAGCTCATCCCTCTCTCTGGAAGGATTGAATGAGCCCTTCTCTTTGTCTTCAGCATATTTCAGTATCCTTGATACTGCCTCTTGGGTCTCCGTCTTATCAAACTTAAGATTACCGCCGGATGATTCTGTACTCCTCGCATATATCCAATTCCTTGAGCATACCTTCAAATTCATCAAATCGATATTTCCAGTAGCTGCGGCCTCTTCGTCCATCTTCCTAAACTGCTCTTCCTTGGCATAGTTGCCACCGGGGCCTAGATGATGGTGGTGTTTGTTCCTCTTCGCTAGCTCGGTGTTATGGGCACTGAGCTCCAATGCCTCCGGTGAAGTCTTTTGAGCCACGAGCTCCTCCCATTGACTAGGAGTTATTTTGCCAAACTCGTTGAAGGGAGTTAACCCCTTTTGGATATACTTCGTGTTGAGCTCTGACCTCCAACGTCGAAATGACTCTCCTATCATCCTGAAAGCATTTTTTTATCAGTTTGTGCTTACCCTTCGGAAATCTAAAATTGAGCTTCAGCTACCTATCCCATAGTGCATTCTTTGTGTTCTCTAGTAACCATGACAGGAGATGCAATAGATCATTGAAACTATAGTCTGACCAGCTGTACTTAGCCTTTAGGATGAGCAGCTCAAGCACAAAACGTAGCAATGTCTAATGTGTCGGACAACCCTTTTCAACATCATACACAGTCTCCTTCGATGCTTTTGTCACCCTTTCCAAATTTTCTAGACCTTTCGAGCTATTTAGTAAAATCTTTGGTCCAAGTGCTCAAATCATGTCCTTCAAATCGTCTTCATCCCCGACACGTGCTCTACCATCATTATTAGCACCACCTTCGTTGTTACCATCCCAACCACCAGCATCACCACCTTGTTCATTGCCAAACTCGAAATTCATTCGTGCATCAAGCTCTGCTGAATATTGGGACAGGGATTCTATTGTTTCGTCATCGTATTTCTCCTCATCCTCGTCGTTAACAATAACCGTTTCACCATGATGAATCCACACTATGTAGTCCTCAACAAATCCTCGCATAATCAAATGTGATTTGATGATAGTCATATCTGTCCATGCCATACGGTTCTTGCAATCTTTACATGGGCAAATAATTGTATCCTTATTCTTTTTCAATGTCGTTGCATGCTTCTTTGCGGCTTCAATAAATTTATCCACCTCTTCACAGAAACCTGCCTTGAATCTTAACGAACCATACATCCAAGAGTTCCTATACTCCATCTTTTACAACAACAACAAAACAAACATTAAAGGACTACTTATTCAGATATATATAAAAATAAATTAAATTAATAATTACTTGAGAATAATTGTATATACTTTAGATATATATGAATATAAATCTAATATAATTACATGAAGCGTACAAACACACTATGGTAGAGGAAAATTAATTAATGGCCCATTTATCCATAAATAATTAAAATACATATTTATTGATTACAATAAACAATTTCAAAGACAACAATTAGCAACAATTATACTTTACCCAATATCTTTCATACAAACCCTAGTCCAATTTCATCAAACATAAATTTACAAAAACGAAATTAATAAAAAAACCAAACCCTAGATCTAGATCCACATGCACATGAAACATCCATAAAACTAACTAATTGTTCACTAAAGTCAAGAAACATAGACCAAATAAGGGTATGATCTTGTTCCTCTCCCTAATTTATCCTAATACATTTAAAACTTGGGTATAATTTGCTTCATAAGTAGCTCAAGCACCATAGAAGAGAGAAAAACAAAACTCTAATTACTCACTAACCAACCATTAAAACTTTAAAAAAAGTGTGGAATAGCATTTTCTTACCTACTACAACCTCTCCACCAAAGGATTTGAGACCAAAACCTTCCCCCTTAGTAGAGCAATTTTTGGGAGGTACCCAAGGTTTCCCCACCTTTCTTTCACGGGTTGGAGTGAGTGACCCGATGAGGAAGAAGGTGCTGCAGCTGTATTATATGTGGGTCATTTGTAGGGGTGGCTGGTGATTGAGTCGCCCCTATAAATTGGAGTTATATATACGGGGGCATTTGTAGGGGCGGCTCAATCACCGGCCACCCCTACAAATAGCAACTCCAGGGGCGGCTGGTGATTGAGCCGCCCCTACAAATCAGACTCATTTGTAGGGGTGGCTCGTATCATCAGCCGCCCCTGCTGTTCTATTTGTAAGGACGGCTGGTGTCTGGGTACCCGAGCACGTCACTGTAGGGGCGACTCCATCACCAGCCGCCCCTACAAAAAATTCGAACCGTTGCTAAAAATCGTTTTTACGTGGTATGACACCAGCCCCATGGGCTGCTGCTGGGTGTAGGTGCAGAATGAACAGATGTAGAAGAAAGGGAATTTTGGTTCACACCACACGAGAATACAGTAGTGTGCTGGTGCGCCTAAGTAGCTCGCAGGCATCTAAATTAGGTGGCGTATTTCAAAGTCCGAAAGAATTGTTATGGCACGAGCCCTATTAGTCAAGTAGTGTCGTTTCTTAGAAACGTTGAATTTGCAATGACATGGTTCTTTTTTTTAGACTTGTAATGACATGGTTCTAATTAACTGGAAAATAATGATTTCCTCTTAGTTTCTAAACCATAGATCAGATTCCTTGTACGATTGTATAAATTGTGATGCAAGCATTATGGTCTCCTATTTGTGAATTTTAAGAAGACACTATTGATCGTCACTATTAATCGTCCTTGCTAAATAGATCTTCGATATCAACCACGTTTTATGCCCCTGCCTTAATTATTTACCATCCCTTTGCAGATTGTGTGTGCTAGGCTGCACTGAAGTGAGGTCAGGGGTTCTTGTAATTTTAGATAATGCAGTTTGCACTACCGGATACAGAAGATTTGCAAAGTGCCAGGGGCACTCAGCGAAGCCCCAAAAACACTCGGCAAAGGGTTTGCCGAGTGTTACACTCGACAAACGACACTCGGCAAATCCTTTAAAGGCAAATGCTAGTTTGCCGAGTGTTTTTTGTCGGACACTCGGCAAAGACTTTGTCAAGTGCGCAAAATACACCCGGCAAACATTTTTTTCGAAAAATAAAAAAAGCCACCACTGGCCAAAAAAAATAAAAAAGCCACCACCGGCCGGTCTCCGCCGGCCGCCGTCGGTCTCCTCGGCGGCGCCCTTCCCCGGCGCCGCGGCCCAGCTTCACGCCCTCTGTATCGCCTCAGCTCCCCGGCTTCACGGCCGCTGCCACGAGCCACCACCACCACGCCACCGCCGCCGTAGCTCGCCAGATCCGGCCTCGCCGCCGCCGGATCCAGCCTCCCCGCGCTGGAGCAGACGAAGGGGTGAAGGAGGAGCGTCACCGCAGCCCGCCTGCGCCACCTCGCCGGCTGGATCCGCCTCCCAACCACCGGATCAGGACTCCCCGCTGCCGGAGGGCGGTCCCGCCATGGATCCGGCCGCCCTCCACCGAAACCAGCCCAGGGGCGGTGGTGGAGGTGCTCTGGGGTGAGGGAGGGGACGGCCGCCCGCCGCTGCCTGCTGCTAGAGCACGCTGGAGTGGAGAGGGGCCGTGCCCCCCGCGTCGCGCTGGAGTGGAGAGGGGCCGCGCCCCCCGTGCCGGTCCACGCCGGTGAATAGAAGGAGAGGAGGGGGAAAATAAAAAAAGTTAGGTTATACATTTTTCCTATGTGCAATAAAGAAAAAGAAAATCCATATTTTTAACAAAATAATTATATGCCTTTTATTTAATTTACTATGTATTTAACAAGAAAATCCATATTTCTATTAAAAAAATTTGCTCAAAACAGGCGGGAAACGAAACTGCAGGCCACCTTTACTCCCGGGTGGGAAGCCCACCCGAGAGTAAAGGTGGGCTATAGTTTCGTGGCCCGCCAAAAAAACACTTTACTCCCGGTGCGTGTTACCAACCGGGAGTAAAAACCATTACTCCCGGTTGGTAACACGCACCGGGAGTAAAGGGACCTTTACTCCCAGCTGGTGGCTGGCACCGGGAGTAAATCTCCCTAGTATATAACCACCAGTGCCTGGCATAGATCGATCCCCTCCTCTTCTTCGTCGTCGAACACCGCCACCCTCTTCTTCCTCGCACCGCCGCCGATTCATCTTCCGTGACACCAGAGCCCACGCCTCGCCTCATGCGGCCCTCCACCGCCGACAACCTCGTTAGGCCCTCCACCGCGCGCGCCCGTGGCCCTCCACCGCGCCTGCCCGAGGTGAGTTCGTCTCTCGGCTTTCGTGGCAATGGCGCGCGGCTGTCATGGCCATTGGCCGGGTTCCAAAAACCAGTGAGAAGACAACGCTAGCAACGACGAGAGCAATCTTCTGGCGAATAAAGGTTCAAGCCTTCTGTTGGTAGCTAGGGAGCATGTAACCATGCCATAGATATAAGGGTCGCTCGCCTGGGAGCCGTCACCCACATCCTAGTAACGGTAGGTGGCCTCTCGAAGCTGCGGCGCGCGAATCATTTCCTTGATTGTTATTGGCGAACCTACTCTGGCGGCCCTTAATTGTTGTCTCCAGAATTCACTGGCGAATCTTGCGATGCCTTCCGGTGGAGCTCTAAGGCTTGGCCGTCGTGGACTGAGTGTGGGCTCACCACAACCATCGCAGACCCCGCCTTGGACAGGGTACGGGGGTTCGAGGAGCAAGCGGAACTCCATCTTGCCATAGCCATAGAGAGGATGCACAAGAGTGTCATCGGCGAGCGCGCAACGCGTGTGGAGAGGATGCACAAGAGAGTCTCGTCGTCGTCAGCACACCAGCCCACCTCATGTCATCATCGTCAGCACACCGGCCACCACACCGACACGTATATATACGTCATTTGTATTCATATGCATGTATATATACATCGCGGAGCACCGGCCCGCCACCCTCATTCGCCTATGCGTTTCTATGTATACGGCGGAGCACCGCCACCCTCGTTCACCCATGTGTACAAACATATATATGGCGGAGTGGAGCACCGCCACTCTCGTCACACCACCCTCTCTCGCGGCCTAGTCGATCAACATTCGTATTACGTGTCGGCATAAGATATATTGTAGTTAATAAAGTGACTATGTTTAGTTTAAGATATATGATGAATGACTACATGGTTCACATGGTACATAGGATCACAACATCATGCACCGACACCACCCCGGCCTGCCTCATGTCGTCGTCGTCAGCACGCCGGCCCGCCTCACGTCGTCGTCGTCAGCATACCGGCCACCACGCCAACACGTATATATACATCATTTGTATTCATTTGCATGTATATATACGTTGCGGAGCACCGCCGCCCTCGTTCGCCCATGCATTTCTATGTATACGGCGGAGCACCGCCACCCTCATTCACCCATGTGTACAAACATATATACGGCGGAGTGGAGCACCGTCACTCTTGTCACACCGCCCTCTCTCGCGGCCTAGTCGATCAACATTCGTATTATCGTTAACGCTAAACAATCACACCAGGGCGAATTGCATCGGTGACTAGGGCGAACCGCGTTGTTGATGTCACCGATGTGGTTCGCCCTAGTCACCGACGCAATTCGCCCTCGGCCGTTTATGTATAGCCCTAATTCACCCTAGTACCGACGTAGTTCCCCCTAGTGTGGCGAATTGCGTCCGTGACCGAGGGGCAAGATTTAATAATGCATATTGTTTGTTGATTTTATGCATGTAAGCAAATATTTGACGTACTATATATTGGTTTTGTTTTTTGAAGCTAGATGGCCAACCCGAGAAACATGGATGAGGAGGAGTTGATGATGAATTTGATCAACACTAGGGATGATGGTGCTAAAAATAACGTGCAAGAGGATGCAGATGACGGGAGTCACTACTTAGCTCTTGAACAAAATGAGCAACAACATATTGGCCAAGTATATATATTTTATTATTAGCTATATATATTATCATATGTCTTATGTGTGCTCATGACATTAAAAATAATGTTTATGTTTTGTAGCCCTCTAGATCGACATCAACAACTACAATGAAGAGTAAAAATGTTTGAGGTCCCAAAAGGCCATTGGAGGGCCGCTTCATCATCTCGAAGTTCAATGTGGATACAGGCGAACCGGGGCCAAACAAAATGAAATTCATGCACCACTGTGGTTACCTTGTACAGGACCGGCTCCTGATCAGTACTCGCAAATGGAAGAAGAAGACTAATGCTCCTCATATCAGTTTTGTCTCCGATCGTGACAAGACGTTAATTTGGAATGATGTCTTGGAACATTTCATGCTCCAAACAGATGGTGATGGTGATATAATAGATGGTGATGAATTGAAGGAGCGAGTTAGGGATTGGGCAATGAAGAAGATGGCCACCCAGTTTCAGACTTGGAAGAAACACCTATACACGACGTATGTCAAGAAGAACATAGCACCAGATTTTACTGTCCCAGGCCCGATCTCAAAGCAGAGGCCCTATTGGGATGAGTTTGTATAGTACAAGACGTCGGAAGAGGGTGTGAGTCAGGTGATAAAGAACCAACATAATGCCCAACAGAAGACATACCACCATAACTTGGGATCAGGTGGCTACCCGACTGCCATGAAGAAGTGGAACAAAATGGAAGTAGACCTTCTTGCCAAGGGTATCACACCAGAATCACTCGAGTGGGGAGAGCATGCAAAGAATTGGTTTTTTGCTCATGGGGGAACACTGGACCTAGAGACAGGGAAGTGCGTTTATGGCGCAAGACTACAAGAAGCAGCAGAAAAATTGTTTTATGCTCAGAGAGCTACTGCTAGTGGTGCGTTCCAGCCCAACAGAGAGAAGGATGAACTGACATACGCCATCGGGACTATTGAACATGGTGGCCGAACTAGAGGCAAAGGAAGGGTCTTGTGGGAGCATGGATTCCCTCAGGACAGACCTTCCTACAGAAGCCGTCAGAGAAAGAAGGAAGAAGAGGCACAGCGGCTCTAGAGGTTGGAGGAAGCGGTGTGTGAAGCACAGGAGCGGGAAAAAAACCTTGAAGCAAGAATGCAGGAGGAAATCAGAAGGCAAGTGCAAATAGCAATGAGTGCAAGCAAGTAGACATCAGAGCCAGGAATCAACATTAGCCAATCTGTTCAGTTGAAAAGCAGCTGTGCTTCCACAGAGATACCAAATCAAGGGGACATAGGACTGCGCTTCCCTGTGGATGACATCACTGAACCTTTTACATCATGTGAGCTACACATTCCGAAGGGGAATTCCACAATCAAGGTGGCTATCGGTCTTGTTAATCCTATCGACCGAACCAAGACACCAAGGATTCATGGGAATATAATCCAAGAAGGATATGCTACCATCTCGGTACATAAAGCTAAAAAAGGTTTTAGTGATTTGCCTCTTGACATTCCTGGAGGTGATGGCGAGAAGACTCTAGGAGAAGCAGAGAAGACATTCATTCTATGGCGCAAGTGCTACATCATCATTCTCGGGATGTCACCTCCACCTCCTCCTAAACTACCTCACCATAGGTGCGGATGAAAACACTACATCATTAATTTATATTGGCTTAAATAATTAACAATCTGCTCATAATAATATGTCATTCCTTTTTTTGTAGCAGATCCTCCCCCAACCTAAATCCAATTGTTCAATCGCCAGATTATCATAGTGCTCTGTACGATGACAATGTGTTGGAAGGCGAGGCTGCATCCACACCATCTCCAAGGAGGTCTCCAACGCCGCAGCCACCACCTCCAAGGAGGTCTCCAACGCCTCCCCCGCCCCCCGCCTACCAAGAAGCCAAGTACCAAGAGGCCAGCCCCGCAAACGAAGAACCAGTCCCCGCCGGCAAAGAAAGCCACCGTGAAACCAAGGGCTATTCCCAAAATAATATCTGAACAGAAGGAAGAAGTAACTGATGCATATAAAAAAGATATGTCCAGATTCTATGACAAACTTAAAAAGCCTTATCTGATCTGAGGACGCAAATATACCTACTAAACAAGTGGTACATGCAGGCGTCTACCGGTGGAGACTTCTACGATGGTGTCAGAATTAGAGACGAACATTGATTCCGTGGCGATGATGTTATGTATGTTGACTTTGTAGAATTTCATCAACTATGCCACCTGACCTCTCTAGACAAAGTTATCATTAGCTGCTATTGCCTGTAAGTAATAATTCTTTTGATCTATTATTAAACTCATCATATGTGTGTATATGCATATAAATTATCCTAACAAGTACTATATATATATGTAGATTTACAATGACAGAGCTCAGAAAGGAAGGCTGCAATGAAATTGGTTTTGTTGATCCCCATATAGTATTCAAAGACCCAGTTACTCCAAAGACTAATTGGAAGTCTGAGTCAGAGAGTAACCTCATGAACTTCTTAGTGAACCAACGTCACAAGAAGGATATACTCTTTCCCTACAACTTCAAGTGAGTGTTAATAATGTCGATCATCCTTAATGGCTCATATGTTGATTCTAGTTAATTAATGAGTGTTATGCATTATATCCTATAAACACATGAAGCAATCACTGGATATTGATGGACATCGATCTGGTGAAAAGTCACTTGATAATCTATGACTCGATGAGAAAACCACAACAAGACTACCAAGATATGATAGATATTATCCAGAGGTAATTTCAGTATCTCTAGCAACTATATATACACACAAACATGATGATTAACTATATCTGATGACGTGGCAAATTTTTTATTGGGCAGTGTTTGGAGAACCTTTATTGAGAAGCAACACATGGAAAAATGCAAAGCGCCACTGAATGTAATCCCTTTGAAAGTAAGTCCCCTGAATCGCATCATCTTTATTAATTAAACATATAGCTTTCACTGGATCACCAGATTGGATGACAAATCTTTTTCTCGTAAATTGGTGTCTAAGGCAGGAACAGGGGAACAACTACTGTGGTTATTATGTTTGCAAGTTTATCAAGGTGGTCTCCCGAAGAACTCCTACAGAGAGACTCAAAGTACGTTAAAAATACACTATATATTCATTTAATTATTATTATTGATTGTGTTACTATGTCTTTATATATATATGTATGTACATATATTAATTTATTTTCCTTCAATTCAAACCTATAGGCTCGATGGTTGGAGGAAAAGGTCATACGGCAAGACCAAATCAAAGCAATTCAAGAGCCTATAGCCGGATTTTTTAATGAGCAGGTCATCGATTCCAAGAGCGAGTTCTACTTCGACCCAACACTGTCATGGAAGCCAAGTTAGAGGATGAGAGGAAACTTGTTATATCACAACAACTGTAATGCAATCTTTTGTAATATATGCACATGAAATAATATAATGTAAAATAAACATATGCATGCATGCATGCATATATATATATATATATATATATATATATATATATATATATATATTTTTCTATGCTTGAATTGTGTGATTTAATACGTTCATTGTGCTTGAACCGAAACATACTATACGCGCGTATAATTAGCAGCGTACAATACGACTTCAAAAACCTATTTTGAAAAGAAAACAAAAAAATGAAAAGAAAAGAAAAAAGAAAAAAACATTTAGTCCCGGTTCGTATTACCAACCGGGACTAAAGGGTGCCGGTCATCGTGGCGTGTCAGGAGGCACCTTTAGTCCCGGTTGGTGTTACCCACCGGGACTAAAGGTCCTCCTTTAGTCCCGGTTCCTGACCCGGGACTAAAGGACCCCCCTTTAGTCCCGGATGCTTGCTCCCGGGTGGGGAACCAGGACTAGAGGGGGTTCCCCACCGGGAGTAAAGCTCTGTTCTCTACCAGTGAGATCAAATACAGGGGACACGACATTTTGAACGTGGAAAACCCTTTCAAGAAAGAAGGGAAAAAACCACGGGCACCAGCCAGCAAATCTTCACTATATCAGGTGAGGTTATAAACGTCAGGGATTTACAACTTTTCTTATCCCAAGACGACGACTTACAGAAAGTATATATAGAGATGAAAATAGACGACGATCCGTACCAAGCCAAGATAGCAAGTCCATCCCGGACATACCACGTCTATATCCCATGCTGCTAGTTCCAGGGCCTTGACGTCTCAGCTACCAGCACGTTTGGCAAGAGAGTCCTACTCCAACACAAGCTAGCAACGTGCACGCAGACATCTCAAGTCACGGACTCCAACACAAGATCAACACCATTGAATTTGGATCACAATTTAACAAACTCCATCTTGAGACAAATTACTTCTTGTAGTATAAAACGAACCTTCACCCTGAAACAACAGAGAAATACTTCCGGTGCCAAATAGCCTTTTGGGCTAAACAGTTATACGAACTAAGTTTGAGCAAAACTCAAACTTAGCAACAGGAACTGACTTTGTCAACATATCAGCAGGATTATCATGTGTGCTTATCTTATATACCTTCAGCTTACCTTGCGCGACAACATCGCGAACATAATGGTATTTGACATTAATGTGCTTCGTTCTCTCATGGAACATCTTATCTTTAGTGAGACATATAGCACTTTGACTGTCACAAAATAAATTAATGCAAGAATCATCTCCACAAAGCTCAGCAAACAAACCTTTCAACCAAACCGATTCTTTACATGCTTCAGCAATAGCCATGTATTTTGCTTCAGTTGTGACAGGGCAACAACGGGCTGCAATGTTGCCCTTCAACTCATAGCACAACCACCAATAGTGAACACATAACCTGTGAGAGATCTCCTCTTATCCAAATTGGTAGCAAAATCTGAATCCACGTAGCCAGTGAGTCCCTTATCAGTCTTGCCAAACTTCAAACAAGTATTTGTTGTGCCATTAAGGTACCTGAAAATCCACTGAACAACCTTCCAATGTTCTTTATCAGGATTAGCCATGTATCTACTAACCAAACTCGTAGCATATGATAAATCAGGACGAGAGCAAACCATGGCATACATCAAAGAACCAACAACACTAGAATATGGAACTCTTGACATGTACTCAAAATCTTCATCCATACTAGCACATTGTAAAGATGATAATTTAAAATGAGGAACAATAGGAGTACTAACAGACTTTGCATCATGCATGTTGAAATGATGAAGAACTTTTTTAATGTAACTTTGCTGACTAAGAAATAACAAACTAGAATTTCTGTCTCTTGTAATCTCCATACCTAGAATTTTCTTAGCAGCACTAAGATCCTTCATCTCAAACTCACTACTCAACAGTTTCTTCAATGTAGTAATTTCTTTCTTGCTCTTGGCAGCAATGAACATATCATCAATATATAACAGTAAATATATAGGTGATCCATCAACAAATTTAATGTACACAGAGCTATCAAATTTAGACCTCTTAAAACCATGTGACATCATAAAAGAATCAAACCTTTTGTACTATTGACGAGGAGACTGTTTCAAACCATATAAGGACCTCTTTAATTTGTAAACATGATCCTCCTTACCAGGTACTATGAACCCTTCTGGCTGGTCGATGTATATCTCCTCCTTGAGTTCTCCATGTAGAAACACAGTCTTTACATCTAACTACTCAAGCTCAAGATCTCGCATTGCAACAATACCAAAAAATGTACGAATTGAACTATGCTTTACAACTGGAGAGAACACATCATTGTAATCAACACCAAGAATCTGACTGAAACCTTTTGCTACTAACCTTGCCTTAAATCTTAGAGGCTCACTGGGAGATAAACCCTCCTTTCTCTTGAAGATCCATTTGCAACGAACGGCCTTCTTTTGTTTAGGCAAGCGCTCAACATCACATGTGCCATTTTTCTCGAGTGACTGCATCTCCTCTTGCATAGCGAAAATCCACTTCTCGCGGTCACTAGAAACAAAAGCTTCAGTGTACGTAGCCTTGAATGTTCTACACATGTTCAGCACAACTAAAAGCATAATGAACCATATCACATTCCTCAATTAAACATGGACGAGGTCCACAATTCCTCTTTGATCTGCGATCTACAATAGACTGATTTTGAGGCTGCAAAACAAGAGGTGAGTGCTGAACAATATCATGAACATTGTTATCAATAATTTTAGTTTCCTGATCATCTACGTGCTCCACCTGCACGCTAACATGTTGCTGCTCCTCATCAGAACCAACTGGAGAAACATCTGTAGACAAGTTGTCATTAAACATAATAGATTCATGGAAAACAACGCTCCTGCTCATAAAAGTCCTTTTAGTTTTAGGATTCCACAACTTATACCCTTTAACTCTAGAACCATAACCAAGAAACAGACACTTAATGGCTCTAGGTTCTAACTTTCCATTATCAACATGAGCATAAGCAGTGCAACTGAAAACTCTCAACTGTGAATAATTAGCAGGCATACCAGACCATACCTCAATGGGAGTTTTCTTATTAAGTAGGATAGAAGGTGACCAGTTGATCAAGTAACAGGCGGTGTTAGGAGCCTTAGCCCAAAAATGCCTATTCATACGAGCATTGGACAGCATGCAACGAGCCCTCGAGATGATGGTTCGGTTCATACACTCAACCACATCATTTTGCTGAGGAGTGTACAGGATGGTGTGGTGCCTGACAATGCCTCTTCAAGATCCGAAGATTGTGCTAGAATCGCCCACATCTTGACTTGCCATAGCGCAAATCTCATCTTGTAATCCAGCGGCGGTGACGGAACCATGCAAAGCACTTCCTTTAAGAACATATAACTTTGCAGAATTCATATCACCTATCATATGAATGAGAGAGCCTTTTGATACCTTACACACTCCACCTGAACCAGAGTGTTTGTACCCCTCGGCATCAAGTGTGCTGAGGGAGATGAGATTTCTGGCCATCCCTGGTATGTGTCTCACATCTTTCAGTGTGCGTATCATGGCATCATGTATCTTGATCTAAACAGAGCCAATGCCCACGATCTCCCGTGGGTTGTTATCTCCCATACGCACGACATCTCCACTCTGCACAGACTCGTAAGAACTAAACCAATCTCTGTTAGAGCATATATGAAACGAGCATGTAGAATCAAGTATCCATTCATCACGACCAACAACACAACCAGCAAAAACAACAAGAACGTCTCCTGAATCAGAACCATCAGCAGCGGAGACAATAGAGGCCTTACAATCACCATCGGATTTGTTTTTCGGTCGATACGTACCATTTCTTTTCTCCTTATTCTACAGCTTCCTACAATCTTAAATGACATGAGTATCTTTCTTACAATACCTGCAGAACTTATCCCTACCTTTGGACTTCGAACGGCCTTTACGGTTCTTGCTCTTGTCTCAATTATTGTTGTTGTTGTAGGTTTTCTGCTCAGGCCTGCCTCTAACCTGCTCAGGCTCTTGTCTCGATTATTGTAGGTTTTCTTACAATACCTGCTAGTGTTTCTAATGATGAACCAAGTAAGACTAATCTCTGGCACATGCGTCTTGGGCATATGAGTGAACTTGGTATGGCAGAATTGATCAAGAGAGACCTCCTGGATGGCTGCATTGTGGGTAAGATGAAGTTATGTGAACACTGTGTTTTTGGTAAGCACAAGAGGGTAAAATTCAATACATCTATTCATACCACCAAAGGTACACTTGATTATGTACATGCTGATTTGTGGGGGCCGTCTCGTAAGCCCTCTTATGGTGGTGCTCGTTACATGCTTATCATTATTGATGATTACTCTAGAAAAGCGTGGCCTTATTTTCTGAAAAATAAAGATGATACTTTTGCTGTTTTTAAAGAGTGGAAAGTTATGATAGAAAGGCAAACTGAAAAGAAAGTAAAATTGCTTCGTACTGACAATGGCGGTGAATTCTGTTCGGATGCTTTTAATGATTACTGCAGGAAAGACTTGTTAGAAACGATAGGCAATATAAACGACGAAGAACAGTAGATCAAACACAGGGGACACAAGATTTTTAACATGGAAAACCCTTCCAAGGAAGAAGGGAAAAAACCACGGGCACCAGCCAGCAAATCTTTACTATATCAGGTGAGTTTACAAATGTCGGGGATTTACAACTTTTCTTATCCCAAGACGACGGCTTACATGAAGTATATATAGAGATGAAAATAGGCGATGATCCGTACCAAGCCAAGATAGCAAGTCCAACCCGGACAGACCACGTCTGTATCGCATGCTGCTGGTTCCAGGGCCTTGACGTCTCAGCTACCAGCACGTACGGCAAGAGAGTCCTACTCCTACACAAGCTAGCAACGTGCACGCAGACATCTCAAGTCACGGACTCCAACACAAGATCAACACCATTGAATTTGGATCACAATTTAACAGCACGTACTAATAGCTCAAGACATAATTCCTGGTACATCCCATTTCTTATATGTGTGTAGCCACCATGCCATCCATCTCAGGAGGCACGTTCCATGAAGGAGTTAGAACATGAACTACTGATAAGAAGGCTAGGAAAGCATCCAGCATGGACGGTGTCCAAGTTGTCTGAGAACAATAAGGCCTGAGGTATATAAAGGACGATATGGAGGGTACAGGGGATGAGTCATATATAGGTAAGCAGCTGAAGCTTTCTTTAATAACATAAAAGGCCTGAGCAGTTCACTCCAACTGCACATAGCTAGCCCCTGCCACTACATGTGTACCTAATTGAGAGCCATCTGCTAGACTTGGCTCAGTACTGAACCGAGCGGATATACTTGTAAAAGCATGACAATGTTGCTAGAATATTCATTTGCATTATTTACACAAGCACTGTATATGTTTTCATGCTGTATTTTTGCTCATTATATATTGTCTTGGTTTAACTGTAGGATGCTGCAAATTAAACATTTAGTTGTTCATAATGGTTCATATATCGCATTGGAGATGTATGTAAACTGAAACCATGATGTTTTAGCATAGTGTTTTGAACCGTCATAGAAGTTTTCCTAAATAGCTAGAGATTCAACTTTCTCGACATCCAACAAAGAGATTATTGAATGTACGTGTGGCATGTTCACCTTCACTATAACGTACTTATAAGTGCTTGAGTTTTTTTTTAACGAAGGGTCAGATGTTCTGCCTATTACAATGATGCATACATAAGAGGATTGGCCTAGCTGGGGTATGTCGTCCGCCAACAACAACAAAGACATGCCAAAATGACCCGTAGGCCGGGATATGATAACAAAACTTCCAACAATAGAAAAAACAAAAGTACAAAAGTATCAACAAATATAGTTGCATTTGTTACAGTGAATTGATGGTCATTATTATGGTTTGCTTGATTTACCAATTGGATAAGTTGAAAATAAATGATAAGTTCAAAATTGCATGCTTCGATGCAGAAATATCCTTGGGAAGACTTTTTTACTTCAATCGACAGTTTTCTCATCACATCTCTACTTTATTTGCTAATTACTACGCTTCCTATGTAGGGTTGGGTAACACTACCCCACATCTGGACATCACTTCCGGTTCAAAAACCCACTTCACTGCCGGATTTTGAACTGACAGTGGCATACTGGCAGTGATGAGGGGTTGACATCACTGTCGGTCCTTAAAAACCGACACTGATCTACAAGAAACAGTGTCGGTTCCTGGCTCCACCCGGTAGTGTCCAGTTGAACAACACTGCCGGTTTGTAGAGCCAACCGACAGTGACGGTTGCTTCAAGAGTGTCGGTTCTTGGCTCAAGCCAGCAGTGTTGAGCAAGCCTACACTGTCGGTTCATGGATCAAACCAGCAGTGTTGTGGTAAATATCAATGTCGGTTCATGGATCAAACCGGCAGTGTTCTCGTAACTATCAGTGTCGGTTCATGGTTCAAGCTAGCAGTGTTGAGCAAGCCAACACTATCGGTTCATGGTTCAAACCGGCAGTGTTGTAGTAAATATCAGTGTCGGTTCATGGATCAAACCGGCAGTGTTCTCGTAACTATCAGTGTCGGTTCATGGTTTAAACCGGCAGTATTGAGCAAGCCAACACTGTCGGTTTCCTTCTAACCGGCAGTGATGGTTACGACAACACTGCCGGTTCGTTGCTAACCGGCGGTGATGGCCCGTTCATATTTTATTGTTTTATAATTTATTTTAATTTATATTTTTTCGTGGAATCGGGTTTCGCTTTATATACGCTACGTAGGCGACAGGTCCATCAATATTAAACATTACAAATGTTACAATTACAATTCAAATGTTCTTATCCACATCTCGATCCCTCAAAATAAAAAAGAAATGTTCTTGGACTTCACATATGCTTCTCGGACTTCCTACAATAATCTAGCGAGCTGCTCTGGGCCATACTGGTCCTTGTACCTCATGGATTGTGCAATGAAAAATACTCCATCTTTTTCCAATACCTCGGCTAAGATGAATTTTGCCAGCTCCGATTGTAGTGCGACGATCTCCATGTCTAGCAGCCTTGCATGCTTAAATTTCTTGCGTTGTCGTTCAAAAAAAGATGATATCCAAAGAGGAATAGTAAATCATTTTGTTGAATTATTAACATACATAAATGAAATGGAGATTATACACACCAACTTATCGGCTTCTTCCGATTTCCCGCCGATGTAGCGAAGCATTGCCCACATTACATAACACCCACATTCATTGTTTCCCACCGGCTGTGATAGGTACTTCCTCTCCATTTCGACAACCGTGAATGGGACCGGCGTCCCATCGATATGTCTTCTTTGGACACTGAGCAACATTAAAAGGAGAAACATTAGAAAGCGATATGTGTGACTAGAAAATAATAGTTATTAGGATAGCTTACTAATTCAGCACTACCACCCGTGCATCCAGATGATGAAATGGTTTTTTCTTTGAGTCCCACACCTCGATCAGATTTTTGACAAGATTGACACAAATGAAGACAAAATGGTTGCTGTAATCACAGAATCCTAATTATCGAATAATCTCAACGAAAAAAGAAGCATAAAATTAAAAGCCAAAAACACATACTCGCAGTTGTAGGCTAGAAGTATGTGGGTTTTCTTCTTCATCATGAATTCATCAAAAACAATAATCAATCTCTGTTTCAGGTCTTCCATGTCACATCCATAGAGGCTTAGACATGTCCTCTCATTGACTCGCAAGGGGTCCAAGAAGCCTATGTAATCCCATTTGCTTTTTACAATGCAAAATTTTGATATACACCTACATAAAATCATGGGAAGTGCTCAAAAGTTAACAATTTGTCTTGCAAGAGTAGTTAATTGTAATATCACGCGTGTAGGGTACTTACATAGTCCACATCGTCAACATTTGAACATTGAGATCGCGTTTCTGGTATAGCTGGAACAAGCACTCCCACTCGACATCAAACTTCTCTTCTTCGGGATAATGGAAAACATGTGGCGAACGGATAATAACCTCAAAACCAAAGTCGTCCGTCTCTGTTGCTAGAGCCATGTAATATTCATGCAACTGGCGCATATATGTTGTCAGATTTTTATACTCGTCATCGGGAGCCAAAAGATTGCCCCTTTCATACTTCATTGCATGTGTTCCCGTCCCTTGTACATCATAATAGATGTTCGCGACCTCTTCCATGGTTAATCCTGGGTTGTCTTTGACGTACTTCTGTATGTTCCTTAAATCTTTATTGTGTGTTCCTTCATCTCTTGTTGTACCGTATTTATTCTGTGTTTGCCTTTCAAATTCGGACTTCAACATATACGAAGGTAGTGAGGCACAGAGATTGAAGAAACTAACACAATCTTCCTTCGAGATGTGTGATGTAAGTTTTTCTTTCATCAAGGTGGTAACGCTGCCACTGAACGACCTTTTTCTTTTCTGTTGGTCCACTTTGGGAGCATTAGCGACCGAATCCAAGGACCTTTTCTGTGACTGTGAGGATGTCCTTGATCTTGTTTTGGGCTGAGGTGGAGGAGGAGGATGATGACGAGAATTCTATTTTCCCAGTGTTGATGAAGATGGAGGAGGAGGAGGAGTCTCTTCTCTCGGGGCTGATGAAGATGGAGTCGGACGAGGAGGAATAGAAGGAGACCTCTGTCTTCTCGGGGGTGATGGCTCTGGATGAGGAGGGGAGTGATCTCTGTTGGGAGATGGTGAGTGATTATCGAGGGTGGGTGAAGACTCGAAGTCGTCCTCATCATCAGGGGACAATTGATGGTCAAGCTTAATGAAGCACTTGTGCCAGGCCAATTGAGAGCCCTTGTTTTGACCAAGTTTTGGCCTGTCTTCCGCTATGGGGTACTCAATGGGTATCTTGTTAAACTTCTTATCAAGTATTATGTCAATAGTGATGCGAGCGTACCCTAGTGGAATTGGGCGGCCATTAATTGTCCTGTCTCCCACAGGCCAGGCCTGGCTGAGCGCCACCTTGTCCTTTGTCCATTCCTGATGGATGTACAACCTGACATTGACGGGTTTAGTGATGTCGTCCACCGGATGAGGCAGATTCGCCTCTTCTTCGTCGAGCGGGGTCGATCCGCAACTGCTGCGACCCCTAAACTATGGGCTAAATGCACTAGGAGTAGGGTTTTGTGGTACTACTGACCAAAATTTGCTCGACTCGTGCTTCAACAGTCACCTCAATCCGTGCTTCCATTCTGTCTTCCATCTATTTTAGTCTCCTCAAATACCCTGCCTCATGTTCCTCTCTACCCCTCGAGCGGCTCCGGTAAGTGTTAGATTCTTGGGGGAATGCTAGTTTCCAAGGAACAACATTGGTTCCTCTAGTGCGACCAGGGTGCTCCTTGGTTCTAAGTGCTTGGGTGAGTACGTCTTTCACCCTATTAGAAGTGCGAGTCCCTTGCCTCACCTCCTCAGTTACCTAGGAGATCCTCTGGATGAGTTCACTCATGGGTTGATTTGAGGAGCTAAAGCTCCTGTCCTCAGCGTGCCGTACATTTCTCCCCATACAGTATAATACCAATCTGGGCTCCCAATCAGCAGTCTCAACCTGAATGCCTTCCTCAGCAAGGCGATCCATCTTTTGAAGTTCTGCTTCAAATTCTGGAATCTTTTTGGCATAGCCACGAGAGCCGAGATGATGAGGATTCATCGCTTTCTGCGAATTCTCCTTATTCTTCCTGCTCAGTGCTAAGTACTCCTTAGATAACCTGTATTCCTTGAAATCCTGCCAGAAGTGCTTCTGCTTGCTAAACTACCCACCATCGAAATCTGGCTCTTTATTTTGGATGACAAAATTCTTGTACAATTTCCCCTTGAAATTCTTGAAGCATGTCCCCATGATTTCTTTAGCTTTTTTCTTGACTAACTCCCTGTCATACTCGGCTGGGAAAGTGAAATACTCTAGGATCTTGACATCCCATATGTAATCCTTCTCGCTTTCGGGAGCCCTCCACCGGTCATCATCTTTCCCAATCCACTTCCTGTACTTAATCGGGATGAAGTCCCTAACAAGTAACCCGAGGATAGTCTTGTATTTGGTCAAAGCTATAGGTGGTGAGAGTGGATCCCCGAATTCATCAAACTTAGTAATGTGCCAGTGTGCATTCCTACCAACAGGAATCTTTGACACGCCTCGCTTGGATCTGGACTTCCTGCTACACGAACCCTTTGGCTCCTCGGCCGGCGGAGGCTCCTACTAGAGACACTAAGTAAGCTATGACCCTCTCAATTGATTAGCGTGTGTGGCTACATAGAGACATGATATCAAAGTTACCTGGCCATCTTGGTCATTTTGACCCAGATTGAGCAGGCCGGACGGGGTCCATGGTTGCTCATTCTCACCGACCTGATTGACACCGTCACCATTTGTTAGATCATGCGGCTCTCCCATCCCAGCGATATCAGCTGCTTCTTGTTGTCGATCAGTTCTTCGGTGATGGGGTAACAGGCGATGATGAGTCATGGCTGTGACACGATCGTGGTTAATTTTGGCCACGGACAACTACTAATAGAATATGTTCATATATATAATATGTTTAATGCAAAGTCTAATAATAAGTCCACATACAACAAAGTCAAATAATAGCATATGTTCACCTAGAACAAATTCATTGTTTGATTGACCACATACAACAAAGTCCACCTACTCTTCTACGAAACTAAGCCTACATCAACTTCCAAATAAGAAAAGCGATGACCATAGCCATAAATAAAAGCATGACATCTTTTCAAGACCAAGGAGCAATTCTCCTAATCTTCACATCTCTGGCGGGTGGCTTCTCTTCGATCTCCAGTGCCAACGGATGGCCATGGTTTGCATTCATTGGACCATAGTAGGCCAGTTGCCCATGGTTTGTAAGGTAGGCTGGATGACTATAGTAGGCCCAACGGATGGCCATGGTTTGCATTCATTGGACCATAGTAGGCCAGTTGCCCATGGTTTGTAAGGTAGGTTGGATGACTATTGTATTTTTTGTGCAAATTAATAGGGTAGCGATTGACTTGAGCATAGCAATCTTCCTAGGTTCGATAAATCCTAGGCATGTGACCAACATGCACTACATACCATGCCATGGTTGCCTATACATTTAAGTAAATTAGGTTGTCATTCAAACATGATGTATTCTTATACAATTTAATATATTTATGAATAACACACGACCATTGCATAGATAGGAGTGTTTGGAAAATAGCTATTCACGTGCCTTAGTAATAGTTGTTAGATGTAGGAAAGATATAAAGAATATTTTTTATTCATTAAAAACCAAATGATGATTTAGAGAGCTAGTTTAAGACTTTTGGATATACTCCTAGAGATGTCTAAGAGTCTTCAGTCTCACTATAAATCCCCCAACCATTGACGCGAGGTTCTTTCACAAGTATCAGTGCAGGTAAGCATCTTTCCAAATTAGTGATACTTTGATCTGAAACTTACATGGTTGGTAGGGGCAAATATGCATCTCATACTTTCCTAGGAAAGTGACATGCAAAAACTCATAATAAGATAGGATTGTTCGAAAATATTCCCAGTTTAATGCACAAGGCTACATAACTATGTATTACTTGTAATCTTGCATAAGTTAATAATTATGCATCTTTATGCTGATAGCATGGAGAATTCCATGACAAGTTTGGACATATATTAGTTCTATAGGTCTAAAGTATATATACCCCATCCTCACATCCAAAAACATTGAGCATCAGTGGCACAGTTCCAAAAACATTGAGTACCTGCCTGATGGGAGCGCAGTTACAATTACAAGCTACGAGGTGAGGCCAGCCATTGGTTTCACATATGTATCCGCCCAAGCTCCAATGATGCGCAAGATGGTTTCATAGACAAAATGTAAGTTTGTTTCACAGAGAAAATGCAAGTACTTCGAAAACAAACTACCATTAACGTTCAAAGAGCAATTTCTGTTAAGTATTACGAGTCCCTACTATGTTTATCCTGGTAACCAAAAATAAAATTACACTTTTGTTCTTATCAGTATACTAATGAATAGAGCTGAGCAACGTGCTACTAAGTAACAATGTACTACTTACTAGCAATGCGTCCAGAAACACAAAGAAACAGATAGCACACACTGTGTGGCAAACCGAGGTTCTAGCATTCATAGCTGCATGATCAAACTGTATGACAGTACACACTACATGATCAAACTAATTCAAGTAAGCAGCTATGGGACATTTCATCAGACACGTAGCGGGCAGTGCGCCACACACTCACCGTGGGGGGGGGGGGAAGCAGCTGTCTACGCGCTCCTAAAGGCCTCGGCGATGGGACGGATGGCGCGGTGCTCTGGCTTGGCACGGATGACACGGTGCTCCAGCTTGGGGCGGTGGACGGCGTGGGGTGGTGCTCCGACGTGGGGAGGTGCTTCGATGTGGGGCGGTCCTCCGAAGTGGGGCACTACTCCGACGTGCGGTGGTGCTCCAGCGTGGGGCAGTGCTCCAGCATGGGGCGGTGCTTCGGCGTGGGGTGGTGGACGGCGTGGGGCGGTGCTCCGGCACGGGGTGGTGCTCCGGCGGCGTAGGGGGAGGGGTTGGCGCGGGGTTGAAATGAATTGTGATACTTTCAACACGTGCTACTTTTATAGCAGTAGCTCATCACTATAGGTTCTGCTTGTAAACCGACAGTGATGGGGCACATCACAACCGGGTCACTCCCCAAACCGGCAGTGATGTGCTGTAGCAGTTAGGTGTTAAGTTAGGTGTCAAGTAGGATAAGTTTTCATTTTCTTTTGAACTCCTCCTACTAGCGCAACGGTTAAGGCCCCTCAACTTAGCCCACGAGACCCGTGTTCGAGTCCCAGGCGGCCCAAATTTTTTTGTTCTATTTTATAAATTATTAATTTATTTTGGGAAATAGCTCATCACTTCTAGTTTGCTTGCAAACCGATAGTGACGGTGTACATCACTACCAGGTTATTCCCCAAACCAGCAGTGATGTTGTGTAGCAGTTAGGTTTAACTTATGTGTTAAGTAGGATAAGTTTTCGTTTTCTTTTGAACTTGTCCTACTGGCGCAATGGTTAAGACCCCTCAACCTTGCCCCCGAGACCCGTGTTCGAGTCCCAGGTAGCCCAATTTTTTGGTTTAATTTTATAATTTATTAAGTGGTCAAAAGGTCAAAAAGATAAAATAAATGTGTTGCATCCCTGAATCGAACCGAAGCCTACAAGTTCTAGAGCAGCGGACAAACCATTGAGCTATCACCTGATTTCGGAAAGTTTGAAGGAATTTATACCTTTGAGTGACTATCTGTCCTTGCTTTGCGCATAGGCCCTTCAACTCCCCGGCCACGCTGGTCGCGCGGTTCCCATATGAAGAGCCGCTGTTTTAATTACCTAGTCCATGAAGCGCGGTTCCCACAAAGAGCCCTTCAGTTCCCCACGAAGAGACGCCACATTTACCCATCCATCGGCTATCTGCTCACGCCGGTTCCCAAACGTAGGCGTGCTCCGTCTTCCCAACGCAGGCGCGCTTTGTCTTCCCAACGCAGGCGCATTGGATGTTCAACTGTTCCCAATGCAGGCGCACTCCGTCTTCCGAGGGGTGCAGAGTTATTGCACCGTGATCCGTTCCACCACCAACACGCCTATATAAGCCCCCCATGCACACAGTCGGCCGCCACACCACCACGCGTCAAGAAAGCGAAGCACCGCCCTTCCCACGCACACCTCGCCCCGGCCGTCAACCCACTGCCACGAACAATGCCTCGCTGCTTGAAGACAACATGGGCGAAGCTGAACCCGTCGTCCTCATGTCACCCCCCGACGCCTCCACCGACACCGTCGTCTGAATCGGACCTCGAGGTGAACCTCAAGGACGATCCGGACTGTGAGGCTGCATCGGAGGAGGAACCGGAACCTCTTTCGGTGGAGGAGGTTGTCTTCAACTTGTTGGAGACGGCTTGGAAGGAGGAGGAGGACCGGCACCTCCGCACCATGACATAGAAGGAGACTGACGACTGCATCCTGAAGCGTGTCATCAAGATCTCCAAGGAGGAGGAGCGCCGCCTCGAGGAGGAGGAGAAGCACCGCTGCGAGGAGGAGGAGCACCACCGCCAGGGATAACAAACTTGGTGTTGGTTTTCAAAATAAACTAATAGGGATAACAAGCATCACTTTTGGTTTCTTCTCATCACTGCTAGTTTCTTAAAACCGACAGTGATGTTTTATTATATTAAAAAAATCTTTTATATACTGAATAAATAGAAGCATATGTATTCCTATGTTGAAATGGCTTGAATTTTTTTTGTCAAGCATATGTCTTCACATGTGGCACGTGAACGTTTGAGGCCAATACGACATCGGAATGCCTATGAACCACAGAAACCTTGATAACCTATGTGTATAGTCATGGTTTGATGAAAAGGCACATGTACCTCTATGAAGCATGTATACTCCGCCTATGTCGAAATGGCTTAAAAAATTTTTGGCAAGCATGTACACCCAAATTAAGACCCCACACAGGATCTTAGGTTTTTCTGTTCATTTTTTTATTTATTATATTTTTCTCCGTGCCAAATGAGACAAAAGAGGGTGAATTTCATCTTGGACCCAATAGATTTTTCCATCCACCTCCACAAAATTCTTATCCCTAGGGCACATTAGAGCCTGTGTAAAAGTTTGGCACCATTCTGGATCTTTTGTGGGTAGACTCAGTTCAACCTATAATTAAACGATCTCGTCGCGCGGAAATTCAATTAAACCTCAGAAAGTAGCAAACCATCTCTGGAAAATCCCAAACTTGGTGTTTCCTTCACATATGGCAAGTGCAAGCCTGAGAAAAAGTTTGAGACCAATACGACATCGGAATGTTACACGAGTTACATGCATGACAATAATTAAACACAAAAAGCCGTATAAATTAAAATTAGAACCCAATTAAACTACGACCTTGAACACCTAGCTAAATAAACATTAGTTACTATCAAAATCACTGCCGGGATCGATCAGGCCACGCACACTAACATGCCTCTATAGCCATATATGATAATTGATGTCACAGATTATGTATCCGCTTGTATCGATGAAGTCCAATGCCCTATTGAGTGCACTCTCTCATGCCTCACAATACCGAAAGAATGGTCGACCATAGATGTAACCTACTGAATGACCACTGCCCCTGTTAGTAATCCTTATGCAGTACTAGCGTCCTTCTATAGTGAGCTGGCTGAGGTTTCCATTGCAGAAGTCTCAATCGTACCCGAGTTGCTCCGTAGCTTGGTCTAGAATGGCCCACAAGCCACATGCAGCATAGGTAATGTCTTGTAGCGCAATCTGCATGTGGAGAAAAAGAAAAAAATTAGAGAATATTATTACAATAATAAACAACAAATAACCACGACTCAGGTACAAGTGACCATTTTAGCACATCCGCATAGTTGTAGCTCGCAAACCATTCGCTTGCTTACGGGACGGGGATATCTCCAGCATTCAAAGCAAGTGCCTTTAAGTGCGAGAAATCAGGCACATCATAGCAAATACATCGAAGTGCCTCTAAACAAATGCGCATGGCACTTAATTGGGCGCTTATCACGTCCGGGCTCTGTATTCCCGTCCCGTGGATATGGTTTCGACGATTTGAACCCCTCATAGGGATGAAAAAACTGAGTTCACACGTCCATAGCCGACCACTTGCATTAGATGCCGTGTTCTCGACGATGTCCGAGATAAAGAACCAGCTAAGTGTTGTTCGCAGCCAATCTATTGGAGATATAGTCTGTGACATATATGCATGCAACAATGATATTAAACTAATTACAATTATTTGTTAGCATCAAAAAACAAAAGATGTTGGAAAATATTTCATACAATAGCTGGAACAGGGAACCGTGGAATGGCCACATTAGGAGCGAATGGCTCATCGCTAGGGTGGAAACCTAGTTCTTGTGGTGGGGGAGGTCCGTTGTTCATACCACCTGATCGATAAAATGCAAAAAAAAAATATGAACATAAAATATATGCACAAAAAATTCTTTCAAGTAAAATGTGGCAACATAATTAAATATAGATCGAATGCAAGGAATAAGAATATATATAAATGTAGAATGCAAAGAAACATGAATATAAATATAGATCAAATGAATATAGATAGAATATTGGAGAAGACAACATATCAATATCATTGAAAAATGCAGGAGCCATGACCAAATCACGTAGAGAGAGAGTGGATGTCTTGAGAAGTGAGTGTGAAATGTGAGAAGTTAGACTGAGAGAGTTCGTGGGTGGGTGGGATCGATGTATGTGGCCGACAGTTTGTTTTATATAGGGGGGCATGGACATCACTGCCGGTTTTTAAACAGAACCGACACTAAAAGTTACTATCACTACCGGTTTTTAAATAGAACCAACAGTGAAGGTGACTATCACTGCCGGTTTCTAAATAGAACCGACAGTGAAGGTCCATATATGTGAAGGATATATTTATTTAGATACTACAGTGGGAAAGTTTTAACAACAATGATATATTTATTTAGATAGTAATGAAATACATCAACAAATTAGAAATAAGTTACATATACGATAACAAAGACCTTACACTAAAATTACATATACGATAACAAAGACCTATTTACATATAGGTCAATGTTACCATCAATGTGTATCAACACATTATAATTTAACCACCTCAGTAGCATTCTTCTAGCACCAACTAGGGTCAAACAGCAGCACCGAGGTGGTCTATGAGCTATACCGGCTGGAGATGATAAGTGGCATCGATGAATCCATGCCTCTGCTGTACATGGCCTTTTTCTTGGTACAATCCAGAGCACATTGGATTCAGCTTGGCACCACAGCGGATGGCTCTATGAACCTCGTGGCATCTCCAATCTTTGGCGTTGCTCTATCTTCAGTAGCATTCTTCTAGTACCTCATGTGTGCACCATTTTGGTGGACTACGATGCATAACGATATATGTGGTTTGTTGTGAGAGGAAAACATTGTATCATGGCTGATAAGGCCTGGCTGAAACCAACATGCATGGAGAGGCTAGCTCCTGGCCGAGGGCCATTTTATAGGGGCTAGTAGTCGTGGTTGTGGTCATGGGAGCACTGTTGGCATGTGAGGAGCACTGTTGGCATGTGAGGAGCATCTACATATCACTGTCGGTTTTAGTTTAAAAACCAACAGTGAATGGGGCCTTCTGTGTCAGTTTGAGCATCCGACTATGATAGAAACTATCACTGTCGGTTTTAAAACCAAAACCACAGTGAAGGGCCCTGCCACCAACTTTAGGTAAAAAATATAAAAAAACAGTGTCGGTTTGGAGCCTGCCATCACAGCCTTTTGTAAAAAATATAAAAAGTGTGGCCCGCCTGAGATTCGAGCGTGGGTCACGAGGTCGAGAATGCGCAACCTTAACCGCCGAGTTAGGATAGGGAGTTCGGTCAGAATTGTTTTATTTTTTCTTTTATCCCATTGTAATGCACTACTAAATAATAAATCCAAAATCAAAAAAGTTTGGCCCGCCTAGGATTCGAGTCAGAGTATAGAGTGGGCGGCCTTAACCGCTGAGCTAGAATAGGGAGTTCACTTATTTTGCTTTTCTTTCTTTATTTATTAATAGAAATAATGAAGTTAGTTTATATTAAAAAATAACACAAAAATTTAAGTCTTGATTATTTAATTCTATGATAATGAATTAATGGTCTATAATTATCAAATAATAGTGTTTGTGAACATCATCTTAATATTTGATTACATAGTCAATAATTAAATTATAGACATGCGCACAAAATATAAATTAAATATTCAGTGCGAATTACTTATACAACGTCTGCATAATGATTACATAGTTAACAATAATCTAACTATCTTTAGGTCCATCAACAATGAGGGCCTCATTGTGATCAATTCGTACGTAAGCAGGTTCATCACCCTCTTGAAGGATAGGTAGGGGTACGTTCGCCCCGAATGGAGGCATTTCCTGATAGCCCATGTAGTCTTCTTCGTCCGTCACTCCATCGATACCGACAATCTTCCTTTTCCCTTCTAGGACTACTTTTAACCTTCCTTTTGTCTTGTTGTCCCTTGCATAGAAGACTTGCATAACATCTCTTGCAAGGATGAAGGGGTCGTCTCTGTATGCGGTCTTAGTGAGATCAACGGTAGTGAACCCTTCGCTGTCAGTGTTGATTTCCTCAAGCCGGACCCACTGGCAGCGAAAAAGAGCTGCCTTCAACGGACCATAGGCTAGCTCCCATATCTCCTCTATGAAACCATAGTATTTCGCCTACACGTTGCCGTTCTCATCATGAGCATCAAAACAAACACCACAATTTTGGTATGTGCTCTTTCCATCTTGCTTTTTTGTGTAAAATGTGAATCCATTGATCTCATACCCTTGGTACTTAAGATATGTACTCGAAGGTCCCTTGGCTAAGGCATCCAATTGATTACCCAACTTTATTCCAAGCAAGCGATGTCGTAACTAGCTGACAAATTCCTCCTTATGTTTTATATCCAGCCAAGCCCGTGACCTGCTTGGATACAGAGTTTGTAGCGATTATCTGTGCCCATCAATGTATGACATCACACCCTTAGCTTGCTGGAGAACAGCGAACTATGCCTATCTAAAAGAAATAGGGTCGTCTACTGTAACAGAATTCTCCCCGATCGTTCCTTTGCCAAGTAGTCTTCTCTCGTGACGAGATTCTAGAACTCTAACCCTTTTGATGTCTAGATAATATGTGCAGAACTCAATGGCCTCCTTCATTGACCATCCTTCAACCATGCCCCCTTCTGGCCTGAATCTGTTCCTAACATACCTCCTGAAAACTTTCATCAATCTTTCGAAAGGAAACATCTGATGCAGGTACATTGGGCCAAGGGCTCCAATTTGGTCAACAAGATGAATGAGCAGATGCAATGAGATATCAAAGTAAGTCGGCGGGAAATGCATCTCAAGCCTAACGAGAGTTTTGGCTATGTCCTGCTGTAGCTGCTCTAGCATGGACACATCAATGACCTTTTTTGAGATCGCGTTGAAGAACAGGCAAAGCTTTATGATTGGGGCGTGGACCTTTGGGGGGAGGATACCATGTAGGGCAACAGGGAGCAGCTGAGTCATAATGACATGACAATCATGGGCCTTCATAGGGCCACAGTTGAACTTGAGTTCTCTCATGTTCACTAGCCTCTTTGGGTTCGCACAGTAGCCCATCGGGACTTTGAGTTCATTGAAGAAAGAAATAAGCGCACGCTTTTCTTCCTTATTCAATGTCCATGACGCAACCGGAAGTTCAAACTAGCCATTCTCTAGCTCCATGGGATGCAGCTTTTTCCTAATTCCCAAGTGTTGCATGTCTAGGCGTGTGGCTAATGAATCCTTCGATGTCCCCTCGGTGTCCATCAAGGTGTTAAGAGTGTTAGCGCACACGTTTTTAGTGATGTGCTTGGGATCAAGACAGTGGCGTACACTCAGAAATGCCCAGTAAGGTAGTTTCTAGAAAACCGATTTTTTCTTCCAAATGCTCCCATCAGGCGCTGCTACTGCATTGTCCCCCTTCCCAAGGACAACCTCCAGTTTGTTGAGTTCTTGAAGTATTGCAGGCCCGTCTCGATATTTTGGAGCTAAGCGTTTCTCAATAGTACCATTAAAATCTTTTTTGTTCCTACGGTAAGGGTGATCCTTAGGTAGGAACCTACGGTGTCCCATATAAACTATCTTTGAGTTATTTGGCAGATTTACCGCATCGGTGTCGTCCAAGCACTCGACATATTCAGTATAGCCTTTTGTATTCTCTTCGAACAACGAATCTCGACCTGGCAGGTCGGTGATTGTAGCGATAAGTACTCCCTTGATCGTGACATGTTCCTTTTTGTACTCATCCCAAACATCCAGCACACCCTTTTCAAACATCTCCACTAGTTCATCGATCACTGGTTCCAGAAACACATCGATGTCATTCCCAGGCTGTCTTGGCCCTTGGATCAGTAGTGACATCTGGATGTACGACCGCTTCATATAGACCCAAGGTGGAAGGTTGCATATACAGAGCGTCACTAGCTAGGTGCTATGATTGCTTCTAACCTGGTCAAAAGGATTCATCCCATCTGTGCTCAAAGCAAACCAAAGGTGCCTTACCTCTCCACCGATGTCCTTATAGAACATAGTATTAATAGTCCTCCAGTCATGCCCATCGGCGGGGTGCCTCATCATTGTATCTTTCTTACGCTCTTCGCCATGCCAGCGCAATAGCTTGGCTGACTTTGCACATGCAAACAACATATGCACCCGGTGAGCTATAGGGAAATACCAAACGACCTTTACAGGACCTCCTCTGGTCTTGGTACCCTCATCTGACGGCCCTTCCTTGTACCGTGGAGCTTCACACTTGGGGCACTTGTCCAAGTCTTTGTATTTTTCTCCATGGTACAATATGCAATCATTGGAACACACGTGGATTTTTTCAACCTCGAGGTCGATGGGACAGATCATTTGCTTGGCCAAGTATGTCTTTTCGGGCAACTTGTTTTTTTTCTAGGAGCATTTTCCTTATTATGGCAACTTGCATGATGTCGGCTTCTAGTTTGCTCATTGGACAATTCCTATACAATAGTGTTTTGCCATATTGTCTTATTTTCTCTAGCTTTCTCAGTTGTCTTTCACTAAGACATCTGGTCTCTACATTACGTAGCAGCTAAGAAATGCCATCGTTATCCTCAGTGTCGTCAGCTAGCGTGTTCCTAAACACATTATTAACTGTGGCCATAGGTTCCGTGTTGACACCGGATTTCTCGTCAGCATCGTGGATGGCTACGTCAGGCATGTCCACATAATAATCATTTTCCCGCAGAACATTCACACCAACCTCGCCGTGCATAGTCCATATTGTATAGTTTGGCATGAACCCTCTGGTAATCAAGTGCGATAGTATAGACTCAATTTGATGAAAGTTCTTATGATTCTTGCAATCTTTGCATGGGCAGAAGACAGGGTTCCCATTCCCAGCATGGGCTTTGGCATCGGTGATAAACTGGCTGACGCCATGCATGTACCGCTTGTCCGTTCGGGACAGATGCATCCACTCTCGATCCATCTCTGCACAAAAAAAAATACTAAAACAGTAATTACAAAGAATTAATAAGAAATCGAGCTTCATGAACAACAATTGTAGCTCAAAAGTACCATTTTTGGAAAACATTATTGTACACTAATTATTGAAAAATTGAAATTGGTAGCCCCAGCCCTGTAAATTGAAAATTGTACTAAAAACAATTATTGCACAATATTGAAGAACAACTATTCTACTCTACTTCTAAGAACTAATTATAGCATCACATACTAACAATGATGATCTTGACCACCATGGAATAATTAGCTAGGAATTTAAATGTGTTCATAGACACCAACTTTTTGGATGATGGATTCACCACAATTTGAGTGTGGCACAAATGTCCAATTGGAAAAGTGCTCTCTAGAATGGAGAAAGAACTAGAATGAGAATCAAACAATGTTGCCATCAAAACAAAGCTAATTAAGCAACAAAATCAAAGGAGTCGATGTTTGTTACCAACCTTAAAGCAAAAAGATCAAGCCATTCTTCAAAATCCAAGCACTAGCTTCATGGTGAAGAGCAGCCGCAACAATGGAGGGAAGGGTCCAAACGGCGCCTCTGTTCTCGGGATGGAAGAGAGGAGAAAGGAGAGGACGGTTGTAGCCTTTTTGTGTTGTAGGCTTATCACCGTCGGTTCTTGGCTAGAACCGACAGTGATAGAGCCCTATCACTATCGGCTCTTGGCTTAAACCGGCAGTGATGAGTGCCCGCCAAAACAATACCGGTTCAAGTGACAATCCGGCAGTGATGTGGTCCTTCACTGCCGGTTTTAGTCCTGCCCCAATCATTTTTTTCATTTTCAAGCTCATAACTGGCAGTGAAGGTACATCACTGCCGGTTCTTACAAATCCGGCAGTGATGTGCAAATCCGGCGTAGTGTAACCTAGGACTAAGTGATCGGGTATAACATATACTTCCAACTCACAATCTTTATGTCATTTCTCTGTCCTAGGAGAGGAGCAGAAATTAGAGTGGTGCTAATCTTAATGTCATTTCCCTCTCCTTTTGAAATTTAGAGCAAGTCCAATAAAACTTGGCTATAAGCCAAGACAAATCATTAACAGACAAGTTTATAGCCTAATTCATACAACAACTTGTAGTGTCTTCCTTACTCTAGACACTGTGCTACTCTGAAGTGGAAGAGTAGCCTTGTTCACGTTGATGAGTTCTACCATGGAAGCAGTGAGAAGCTGCGCACTCTCTATCCTCCACCGCATGCATGGTGCTGATGCGGCAGTCGATTTGTCCATTGCTGTACCTGCTCTTAAAGCCTAGCGTGGGCATACGACGGCGCTTATGGTTGTCCCTCTTGCAATATGTGCGTCAATAGCAATTGCTGCTGGTCCCTTATTCTTGGGAGCCTCATAGTTGGTCTGATGTGCATCTAGTCAGTTCTTTAATGGTCGGAAGTGAAGTACTCTTATGGTTGGACCCAAGAATCCTATTAGAGCATTGTATGGACTCTGAGGTAGAGACCAAACTCCTGGCACATCCCATTTCTATGTATTTGTGGCCATCCTCCAAGCAGCAGGGTGTTTCTCCTTGTGCTTTCCATGAAAGGATGAGGGAGTAGAAACTGCATATATAATAAGCAATTGAAGCACAAGAAGCTCAATGAGGCTCCATGTTATGTATCAACATTGATGAGGAGGTATGTGTACCACCGTACTGGGCATATATAACTATAGGCAGCAGAAGCGCAACTGCCTTTGTGTGGCTTAACAAGGCCTTGAGTGGTTGACAACTCAACAGTACATTCACTGCCACTACACGTATTACATATAATTGAGAACCATCACATCCAGTTGGCTCACTATGGATCTTGGATAGATGTTCTCCCTCCCGTGAATCGCCATCCACCATTCAATCGTGCCTCCCTCGACAGTGACACACCAGAAGTGCCTCCGGCCTTCTCCTTCATGATTCAATCTTCATAGAGCGGAACTCCACGGACGCATATATGATGGACACGAGACCCTCAAGAGTACATAGACCCCACGCATGTTGGCTCTTTAGCTGGCCTGAAAGAGATTCAGATACTTTAAAGTACACCTCATGTATATTATTGAGGCAAATACAAGAACTGAAGAACGTACATGCACAAACAGCTTTTCTCAGACACAAATGAAAGACCACAGCTAAGTTGTGTTTTTTGTTTTCTTCTAGACTCCTCCATAGTGCATGTTATTATACGTGCATGCATACACAGACCACAAACTAAGTTGTTATTTTTGTTTTCTCGCATGCCCGTGCCGTGCGCCTCGGCCACAGTGTCACGCCGTACTCGCTGCGCTGCTGGCCTGCCGCGTTGCGCCACCACGGTTCAAAAAGAGGCAGGCATGGGTACATGACTCATGGTGACACGAGGGACCGAGGACAGGAGGCCACGAACCTTTTGGATAAAAGATGGTCATTATAGTCTTTTTCCCTCCATTTTTTCCAACAATTTCTTCTTAGCCCATTATTTACCACTAGGACATGCCGTGGAGAAGTATGGACAAATGGGTGACTAACATTAAAAAAATACGGGCAAATCTGCAAAGTTAAAAAAAGGTCAAATGTGTAGTTAGAGTTAAAAACGAGATCACTATGCAGTACTGGAATTGTCGCGTTTCTTCTTGATAATCGGCACAAGTTCCATGACTAAAATTTGACTAACCATTCTTGTATGGTCATTTGCAAAATAATTCAAGACCCAGTACAATTAACACATGGAATAGTGTTGCATAAATCTTAAATGTTCACATGTATACATGATACATGGTATGCTCATGAAATCAATATGTTTAACACCTAGGGTGTCACAACATAATATCAATCTAGATGGACGACGGTCCACACAATTGTTGTTGAGTACAATAAAAATTGACTTATGGTATCGGATTGTGTAGACTAGTATTTGAGTTAGCTGGAAGGATTTGCGTGGTTGATTGCTCGGCAAAAATATTGGCCTTGTAGGATAATGCTCGATGGAATCTTGATATTATATCCATATATATTCCCTACAATGTAAGATATATCACTACTGCAGAGAACACAATTCTTGCCAGCCTATCACCGTTAGATTAATTCTAAAACCAACCGCCAATGACTCTGCCCTCAGACCCAAAAATTTATTTCAGTCAGTTTATTTCCCGCAATTCACATCCACTGTCCTCTATCACCTTTATTTTCTCCAACCCCTTTCTCTTCGTCTCACTCCCCTTCCCAGTTTCCATCCTTACTAGATCCCGTGCACTCTTTTTGTAACACCCTAAAATTTGAATTTTTGGAAATAGAGCTAAAATGATTTAATTTGGAATTTTGTGCTCATAAAAACATAGAAAAATAAAAATTTTCAATAATTAAAAATTCATTATAGGGAGTAGCAACATGGATGTGCATACATGCCGATGCATTTGATTTATTTGGTTGAGTGGTTTTGATTTAAAATGCAAAATGGTTTGAATTGCTTTTGAAAAGAAATAAAAAATGGCTATGAAACAAAAGAAAAGAATGGAAAATAAAATTTGAAAGTAAAAGAATTTAAAAGTTGTAAAATTTTATTTTTGGGAAAACTTACCAAAATTTCTCATTTAAAACTCTATTTGAATTTGATTTAGTTTTGAAAACAAAATAGAAAAACGATTTGGAAAATGGAAAGTCTTTTTCCACTCAATCTGGCCCGCTCAGTCTTGTTTTCCCCGACGGCCCATCTCTTTTTCTCTCGCGAAGCCTGGAGCGCTACATTGCCCGCTCCTGCTCCCGCAGGCCCATGCTGCATGCCCCGCGGCCCAGTTTCCCCAACCTTGCAGACCGGCCCAGCCGAACGGTGCATCCGCGCCGTTCTCCTTTCTTTTCCCCCGTGACGCTGACCAACCGGGCCCGCTGGTCAGGCGTCATCGTCTACCTCCCGTCACGGAGCCGGATTCCACCACCGCCGCCATGGACTCCGCATCCGTCCCGCCTCCGCGTCGAGAGCCCCACGCCACCAAGGCATCGTCTTGCCGTGCCACCCATGTCGCTCCGCCCCTATAAATCCAGAGCCCCTGCGCCGCTTCGCCTGAGTCGCAGCGCCACCGCCGAGCCGGGAGTCCACCGCTGCTCCAACTCCACCCTGGTTCCTTCTGATTTGGCGTGACCCCCACGCCAAGCTTCCTATAAAGCTCCACGCCCCCTCTGCATCCATCTACGCCGCTGCTCTAGTCTTGGCTTTGCGTTGCCGCCGTGTTTGGATCTCGCCGAGCAGAGCATGTCTGCCCGCCGCCACGGAAGACGTCGTTCGCTGCTGTGCCGAGGTCCATGAGTTGCTGCCGAGCTTCGGGAAGTCGTCCTCCTCCTCTTCGAGCCCCGCGATGCCGCCAAGCCTTCTCTGCCCATGATAAACACCTAGGTGAGCATGCCGTCCTTCGCTCTGTCTCCCGGTGCTCTTTGTTTGGTTAACCATGGCCTCTGCGCTCTTTTTACCGAGCTCCGGCGAGCTCTGGTCGTCACCGGCCATGGCACCGCTGCCTAGAAACCGCACGCCAACGACCTCATCTACCCCTTTCACTCTCAGCTGTCCAATCTTAGATGAACCGCCCAGATTAGAACGAGTGTACCCTTTCATAACCGGTGCACGGCACAGTCGTAGACCCCGCCCACCGGACGTGTCAGCTGGCCACGTAAGCCGGTCCACCACTGGTCCATCAGCTTGAACCAACCCCGTCCCGCCACATGTGCACACGTGGACACCACGTCGACACCGTCACGGGCTGCGCGGCTATTTTGCTTAAGAGACCCCATGTTCCATGGAAATCAACCCGCCATCCTCTTCCTTTTCAAAAGTAATTCAAAATATGCCCTGATTCTTCTATTTTTAACCCTAGATTTTTCTAAAAAATATGCCGGTCCACAGGACTGTTTTCATTCAGTTTTAATTATTTTTAATATGAAATTGATTTCAAAATATTTACAAAATAATCACTACCTGCTGTAGGCCATATTTTCTCCGTTTTAACTCCGTTTTAATCCATTCAAGTTACGTTAGATTCATAACGACGAGATCTACACGTTAGAAACAGTGTTTACCATATTACTATTTTTGAAATTTCATGGATTAAATCATATCCTGATTAACAATTATGCAACTGGAGTTTATAAATAAAATATGATTTGTTTTACTTTAGTTTTATAATTCAAATCTAAAATAGACTTAATTCAGTTATAATATTTATAAAATATCTTATATATATTTTTTATTTAGTTAAAATAAATTAAGCCTATAGTTTTCTTTTCCACGCATAAAGCAAATCTCTCGGTAGTTTTATCTTTTCAACCGTGGCTCCGATTAGAGTGCTTCTCGCGTCTGTGTGTTCGTAGCGATACATAGAATCGTGTTTTAAACTCTTTTATTTATTTTTTCTATGATTAGTGTACTGTTCTAATTTGGATTTATTGTTTGCTTGATGTATGATTGTATGGATGATTGTGTGGTGCTTTATGATTTTGTCCGGTTGGTGAGATATACGTGGTGATGAAGAAGAAGAAGAAGAATGTTGAAGATTAAAGCTTACCGAAGGATCGATGTTTAAGGCAAGTATAGCATGGGATCTTCCTTGTTGTCCTATACACCTTTAATCATTTAATTCATACTACATGTGTCTACCTTGGCTGCCACTAAGAATTTCCTAGTACTTTGTTACCCTGTACCTTGATACCTTTGGGTTATTGCATTGGGTAGTAAGATGCTAGTGCTCAACTACAACCATGATCTTGTAACTTGACTAATGGTATATACAATAAACACTAAAAGATGTTTTTAGCAACATGGAACAAGGGAGCTAGAGCATTGGGATATTTTATGTTGCTCTAGATTCCTCTCCGTAAGGACTTATCTAAAATTGATCATCTGGGACTTACAGTACAACTGTGAGGGCTATATGACTCTGGCTTTAGCTTAGTATGAGGACCTTTTCTAGCTTGTTAGAGGTTACCTTTATTGGCGTAAGAATGGCTTGCCGAATCGGGTATAGAACAACCTCTACTCTTATGTGTATAGCCGTGATGGAATTATGCCATTCGATAGGGGGTTCCTATATCTGTTTGCCGAGTGAATCTGATGGCCCTAACTTGTTAGACGAACCTTTGAAAGGCTTCATAGTGAGCCCTGCTGACCTTCCTTGGAAGTGGGTCAAGAGATTAGCTACCTCGGGCGAAAGGGTAAATCATGACTCACAGTGAAAGTGTACAACCTCTGCAGAGTGTAAAACTGGTATATCAGCCGTGCTCACGGTAACGAGCGGCCTTAGAACATTTACAAAATAGATGATGAACACTGATGATACTAATGATAAAGATGCTCACTAATGATTATTGTTTATGCTATTCATTATTGATGTTTACCTGATCATGTGTTTATATTGGCTTATGATAAACTTGTTGCTACTCCTATGCTAAAATTGTGAAAATTAAAAGCTAATCGCAGTAAACCAGTGTCAGCCTTTTGAGCCTCATGGACCCCATCTTATATTTGTTGAGTACGACATGTACTTACGCTTCTTTTAGTTTTCAAATATTTGGATAAAAATCCTGGATGGGTACCAGATTGCTTGAGTTTGGAGGAATTAGGCTTGTGATCAACCAGTTGTCCCCATGGATTTAGAGTATTCGCTTGAAGATCGGAGTTGTCTTTCCACTGTCTATACTCTAAGATTATATTCTTTATACTAATACTCTATGTATTTAAGCATTGTCTTTTGATATTATCCTTATTTGTAGCTATATGTGAGATTTAACTTCCTCGGCTCACATATGGTGTGTATCTGGTTTTGTTCTTAAAACCAGGTGCTACAAAGTAGTATTAGAGCAATGTTGACCGTAGGACGCAAGTTTAGTTAGAAATTGGTCATCTTAAGGATTTGAAATTGCTATAATATCCTTGTTCTATAAATCTTGATATTTTCTTCTCTAGTATATTTCTACCCTTGTTATTCATCTCTACCTTGGTGCTTATTTTAAAGTCTTTGTTCTCATCTCCACTCCTTGATTTGATATGCTTTTAGAACTTTCCCTCGTCACCTTCTTGCGTAATCTGAAGACGAGTTTTAGGATTGTTACCCCTAGTACAATGAGGACGATAGTATCGCAAGTTGAGTCAATAGTTGAATTATGCATCTTTATTGCTTGTTGATTTGTCATTATGCTTATGATTGTTCTGAATCTTTATAATGATTGCAATGATCTTGTTGGGTGTTCCCACAATTTCATTTAGCTTATAGGCCTAAGGTATAAGGATTAGTGAAATAAATAGTCGGGTTTTGGTTTTCTTCTGTTTTTCCTATCCTGTTTCTTCGGGGCAGTCTGTACTCTTCAGCATATATCTTTAATCTTAGATGACCAAAAATCATGAGAAAATTCTGGACAATAGTAGACTTCAAAATCTTTCTCTGAATGCAAGACCCAGCTTGATATCTATTTTGGTTATGGAGATACGAAAATCACAATGCGATGCATCTGTGCTGTTTGGAATCTGAAACAGTTTCTCTTGTGCACTGTTTTCGGCCTCATAAACTAAGGAATTTGCAAAAGTGTTCTATAAGGAAGTTGTGGAGAATTGTAGAAGCTTTCCAACGGTATAAGCTACAACTTCATCGGAATAACAGGATGAGAGTTACATCCGTTTTACGACGCTACAGTTTTTCTGCTCGTGAGGAACTTCAGATTTCTTGTTCTTGCTTTACACGAGAGTATCATCAGGATAGCAGAATGTCTTGATATTAGTTACCTTATCTAGAAGGAGATGCAAGCTATACTTTGGTGTCCCCTAGTATATCTTTTCTTAAGGGGGTAGCCAAGTTGAAGAATTTGCAAGATGAAGTGTCCTATGTTCTAGGTTGCGCAGCGGAAGCGTGGTGGTACCCAAAGGTGTGAGACAAACTCATAGTCTCAATGAGGTTTGATTAAAGGATCAAGGGAGGTTTATCCAAGATCATCAATGTATTGATAGTGTTACTGCAGAACGTTTAAGTGCGGATCAAGAGACCTCAGCTAAGTGTTCGAAGGAGTCCAAGAAGAGGTTGAAGTAAAATCTATGTATTAACTTTGTCAGATCAGGACAAGAGTTTTATAGCTAAAATGATGCACCTTGTCAATGTGTGGGATGTGTCCTTATACGAGAAGAAATGTAGTGGCTTATTCATTAAGTCAACTAAGGAAGCATGAGTTGAACTACCCAACATGCATCTGGAGTTATCCATTATGGAGCATGGAAGTAATATCTTCTTGGAAGTAAAAGTGACATATAGGAGGGTCACAAGAATCTACAGAACATCTTCACTAAGTTGGTCTTGAGCTTGTGATATGCTCATTGGAATGAGATTGATTATGACTTGGAAAGGTGCTATCACTTGAAGAAGCAAAAGTCGCGACCGATGCCCTTAGCAATGGAGAGTTGTGCTAAGAAGGTTCGGGTGACACCAAGGACTAAGAATTGTATTCTAAGTTTGAGCAACTTGACCGGAATCATTAATGTTTTGAAGGTTGGTAGTAGAATATCCTTCTGACCAAGAGATTCGTCAGGCTTCATTGGAAGGTGGATATTTTAAGAAAGTGAATTGGTATTATAGGAAAGGTGGTCTAGTGATTGGAGTTACCTGAGTATTGTTTGGAGTACCTGTCATAATCTTGGAATCAGTTTGATAAGTTACGTGGAGTAAGGTTAACAGGTATGCAAAGTAAAGTGGGATCCTTATCAAGACGATGGAACTACACGAGGAAGTAAAGAATAGTCCAAAGACAGAGTATCTCTATCTCCTAGTTGACGTCTTCCGAATCTCGAGGATGAGATTCATCTTAAGGGGGTAGAATTGTAACACCCTAAAATTTGAATTTTTGGAAATAGAGCTAAAATGATTTAATTTGGAATTTTGTGCTCATGAAAACTTAGGAAAATAAAAATTTTCATTAATTTAAAATTCATTATAGGGAGTAGCAACATGGATGTGCATACATGCCGATGCATTTGATTTATTTGGTTGAGTGGTTTTGATTTAAAATTCAAAATGGTTTGAATTGCTTTTGAAAAGAAATTAAAAATGGCTATGAAACAAAAGAAAAGAATGGAAAATAAAATTTGAAAGTAAAAGAATTTAAAAGTTGTAAAAATTTATTTTTGGGAAAACTTACTAAAATTTATCATTTTTATTTAAGTGAAAAGTACATTTGAAACTCTATTTGAATTTGATTTAGTTTTGAAAACAAAATAGAAAAACGATTTGGAAAATGGAAAGTCTTTTTCCACTCCATCTGGCCCGCTCAGTCTTGTTTTTCCCGGCAGCCCATCTCTTCTTCTCTCACGAAGCCTGCAACGCTATGTTGCCCATCCTGCTCCTGCAGGCCCATGTTGCATGCCCCGCAGCCCAGTCTCCCCAACCTTGCAGGCCGGCCCAGCCAAACGGTGCGTCCACGCCGTTCTCCATTCTTTTCCCCTGTGACGCTGACCAACCGGGCCCGCTGGTCAGGCATCATCGTCTTCCTCCTGTCTCGGAGCCGGATTCTGTCGCCGCCGCCATGGACTACGCATCTGTTCCACCTCTGCGTCGAGAGCCCCACGCCACCACGGCACCGTCTTGCCATGCCACCCATGTCATTCCGCCCCTATAAATCCAGAGCCCCCGCGCTGCCTCGCCCAAGTCGCTGCGCCGCCGCCGAGCTGGGAGTCCGCTGCTGCTGCAACTCCACCCTGGTTCCTTCCGATTTGGCGTGACCTCCACGCCAAGCTTCCTATAAAGCTCTGCGACCCCTATGCATCCATATGCGCTGCCGCTCTAGTCTTGGCTTCACGTTGCCACCGCGTTCGGATCTCGCAGAGCAGAGCATGTCCACCCGCCACCACAGAAGACGTCGTTCGCTGCTGTGTTGATGTCCATGAGTTGCTACCGAGCTTCGGGAAGCCATCGTCCTCCTTTTCAAGCCCCACGACGCCGCCAAGCCTTCTTGGCCCGTGATAAACACCTAGGTGAGCACGCCATCCTTCGCTCTGTCTCCCGGTGCTCTTCGTTTGGTTAACCATGGCCTCTGCATTGTTTTTACCGAGCTTCGGCGAGCTCTAGTCATCACCGGCCGTGGCGCCACTGCCTGGAAACCACACGCCAGCGACCTCATCTACCCCTTTCTCTCTTGGTCATCCGATCTTAGATGAACTGACCAGATTAGAACAAGCATACCCTTTCATAACCGGTGCACGGCATAGTCGTAGACCCCGCCCACCGGACGTGTCAGCTGGCCACATAAGCCGGTCCACCACTGGTCCATCAGCTTGAACCAACCCCGTCCCGCAACATGTGCACACGTGGACGCCACGTCGACACTGTCGTGGACTGCGTGGCTATTTTGCTTAAGAGACCCCATGTTCCATGGAAATCAACCCGCCATCCTCTTCCTTTTCAAAAGTAATTCAAAATATGCCCCTAATTCTTCTGTTTTTAACCCTGGATTTTTCTAAAAATTACGCCTAGTACACAGGACTGTTTTCATTCAGTTTTTAATTATTTTTCATGTGAAATCGATTTCAAAATATTTATAAAATTGCCACTACCTTCTGTAGGCCATATTTTCTCCGCTTTAACTCCGTTTTAATCCATTCAAGTTGCGTTAGATTCATAGCGATGAGATCTACGCGTTAGTAATAGTGTTTACTATATTGATTAACAATTATATCCTGATTAACAATTATGCAACTGGATTTTATAAATAAAATATGATTTGTTTTACTTTAATTTTGTAATTCAAATCTAAAATAGACTTAATTCAATTTATAATATTTATAAAATATCTTATACATATTATTTATTTAGTTAAAATAAATGAAGCCTATAGTTTTCTTTTCCACGCATAAAGCAAATCTCTCGGTAGTTGTATCTGTTCAACCGTAGCTCCGATTAGAGTCCTTCTCGCGTCTGTGTGTTCGTAGCGATGCATAGAACCGTGTTTCAAACTCTTTTACATATGTTTCTATGATTGATGTACTGTTCTAATTTAGATCTATTGTTTGCTTCATGTATGATTGTATGGATGCTTGTGTGGTGCTTTATGATTTCGTCCAATCGGTGAGATATACGTGGTGATCAAGAAGAAGAAGAAGAATGTTGAAGATTAAAGGTTACCGAAGGATCGGTGTTTAAGGCAAGTATAGCATAGGATCTTACTTGTTGTCCTATACACCTTTAATCATTTAAATCATACTGCATGTGTCTACCTTGGCTGCCACTAAGGATTTCCTAGTACTTTGTTACCCTGTACCTTGATACCTTTGGGTTATTGCATTGGGTAGTAAGATGCTAGTGCTCAACTACAACCATGATCTTGTAAATTGACTAATGGTATATGCAATAAACACTAAAAGATGCTTTTTAGCAACATGAAACAAGGGGGCTAGAGCATTGGGCTATTTTATGGTGCTCTAGATTCCTCTCCCTATGGACTTATCTGTAAGTGATCATCCAGGACTTACAGTACAACTGTGAGGGCTATATGGCTCTGGCTTTAACTCAGTATGAGGACCTTTTATAGCTTGTTAGAGGTTATCTTTATTGGCGTAAGAATGGCTTGCCGAATCGGGTATAGGACAACCTCTACTCTTATGTGTATAGCCGTGATGGAATTGTGCTATTCGACAGGGGTTCCTATATATGTTTGCCGAGTGAATCTAATGGCCCTAACTTGTTAGACGAACCTTTGAAAGGCTTCATAGTGAACCTGCCGACCTTCCTTGGAAGTGGGTCAATAGATTAGCTACCTTGGATGAAAGGGTAAATCACAACTCACAATGAAAGTGTACAACCTCTGCAGAGTGTAAAACTAGTATATTAGCCGTGCTCACGGTCACGAGCGGCCTTGGAACATTTACAGAATAGATGATGAACACTGATGATACTAATGATAAAGATGCTCACTAATGATTATTGTTTATGCTATTCATTATTCATGTTTATCTGATCATGTGTTTACATGGGCTTATGATAAACTTGTTGCTACTTCTATGCTAAAATTGTGACAATTAAAAGCTAATCGCAGTAAACCAGTGTCAGCCTTTTGAGCCTCATGAGCCCCATCTTATATTTGTTGAGTATGACATGTACTTATGCTTGTTTTACTTTTCAAATATTTGGATAAAAATTCCGGATGGGCACCAGATTGCTTGAGTTTGGAGGAATTAGGCTTGTGATCAACCAGTCAGTTGTCCATGTGGATTTGGAGTATTCGCTTGAAGATCGGAGTACTCTGAGGTTATATTCTTTATACTAATACGCTATGTATTTAAGCATTGTCTTTTGATATTACCCTTATTTGTAGCTATATGTGAGATTTGACTTCCTGGGCTCACATATGGTGTGTATCTGGTTTTGTTCTTAAAACCAGGTGCTACACTTTTCCTCCTGTCATTCTCGATCCAATCCTCCTCGCCTTTCCTAACTCAGACACACGAGCGTTGGGTGGAGCTCCCCAGCAGGCACACAGTGGCATGGGAAGCCACCCCAGCTGGCTCGTAGGGCGCAAGGGAGTGGTCACAGCTCCCCGTCATGGATGGCGGACGTGGCGATGTGATGTGTAGATAAATCAAGGATGTGTTGAGTCTCTCCCTCTCTGTGTGATGTGGTCAATAATCTCCCCCCTTTCCTCTGATGTGATGAATGTGTGAAGAATCGATCTGTGATGTGTGTTAAATCTCTCCCCCTCTCATCCCGTGTGATGTGATGAATTGATCTGTAATGTGTTGAATCTTCCTATCTCTCTGTTGAAGCCACGAACTAGCAGTGATTGTATATTCTGTATAGAACTAACTAGAATCTATAAGGACTAGAACTATATATGGTGGGACATAGTTTAAAAGTAATTTGAACTCACACAAACCTTATAAAAAAAGGCAGAAAACAGGAAGAGCAGAAGAGAAACACTAGAGCATAGGTTTTTTTTTCTGTCAAAGCCAGGAAACCAAGGTTTGTTTTTCTTATCAAGAAATACAGGAGAGCTACGCTTTCTTGTATTAAGATAGGGAGATTAATAAAATGTGATGCCATGAAAACATAGTTATAATTGAACCCCTGGTCGATCAACTGACACACCATGAAGAAGACTGCTCTGGTAAAGATTAGTTAATTAATACATGATTTGTTCGCTACAGATACAACATTCCTAAACTACTCACAGTTCATAATGAAGAAGGAAGATCTCTCAGCTCCAACAGACATTTCTTTAGTCTTGTGATTAGAAAGAAGAATTCCAGCGAAACACCCTTTGCTGTTTGAACTAGAGGCAAATCTCCTGATACATCCTATTTCTATGTATGTAACCATCGTGCATCCAGTGTTTTTCTTATGACTGATAACCAATTGAAGCACTATGGAAGCTTAATATATAACTAAAGGAGCAGAAGGGCAACTACCCTTTTTGAATGACTTGCCAAGGGCTTCAGTGGTTGACACGTGAAGAGCTCGTTCACTGCCAGTACACGTGTACATATAATTGAGAGCCATGAGCTAGAGTAGGCTCACGACCAATGCAAATGTGGAAAGATTCTCGCTAATGGTAACATAAGCATCGATATCATAGATGTTTCTAATTAACTTAAGCATAAAGATTCATACTATTCTGGTATTGTTGCCAATCTATTTCTTCTACCAATAATTCTTTTTCGGCAAGCATGTGCAAATGTCTTATTACTCAATAATTAGTTTATTGTTATTATCATTTTAAACCCATGTCTCTAAATAAAGTCCCGGCATCAACGCCAGACGTATAAACCTAGTTTTCAAATTAATGAGAGAAACCTAATAACCTCCGTCAGGTAGGCCAACTACATTGTAGTCTCTCTGTTTTTTAATCATTTTTTTCCCATACACATAGGGCTAAATTTTTAATGTCCACCTCAAAACTATATATATGGGGATTCAATGTGCATGTTTTTATCACTGGCAAAAGAATAAAGGAGCCATGGTATTCTTTTTGGCAAGTTGCAACGCCTTAATGCAAGAAAACATACTAATCATGCCAAGTATGAGACTATTGCAGAACAGGTAATCACTGCCAGTTCAAACCCCCCGTCACTGCCGGAATTAGGGGATGGGGTTCCTTTGCTTGTTTCTTGAATTGAATCTACAGCAGCTTGCATGGTCGACGGCTGGTTAATTTGCTCTGTGGAGAGGATGGTGGACACCCATTTCACACGTGGGGAGTGTGGCCCATCAGGTATGGTGCAGCACTGGACCGACAAATTTTAACTCTATTGTTGGCTTTGTCATCATGCTCCACTTTTGGTGGCCACAACTCAAACTTGTCTGATTGTCGAAGTGCAGTTGTTCTGCTGGAGCGGGAACTCCTGATGCATCCCATGCCCATGATATATTAATGTAGGATATATGCCATACAACATGTTTCTTGTATGTCACCGACTCATGAAACAGATGGGCATATAGAGTTCATATTTATATGTATGTGTAGAGTTAACCAGGATGGACATGGGCCATATAGGCACTCTTTAGCTTATACAAAGTATTTCACAAACCAATATTGATGTTTGACAATATCATATACTTATACTAATGCTATCGTACCAAGCAAGTGCAAAAATAGATGTAAATAATAGAGCTCCCACTATTCACTGTGCAGCGTCCTAAGTAACTATTCAACGCGTCAGGTCTCCCCCACTACGTGAAAAACGGTTTGTAGCAACGGGAGGAATTTTTTGTAGGGGCGGCTGGTGATGGAGCCGCCCCTACAGTGGCGTGCTCGGGAGCCTAGACACCAGCCGCCCCTACAAATGGAACAGCAGGGGCGGCTCACTCACCAGCCGCCCCCGGCGTTGCTATTTGTAGGGGCGGTTGGTGATTGAGCCGCCCCTACAAATGCTCTCGTATAAATACCTCCGATTTATAGGGCCGGCTCAATCACCAGCCGCCCCTACAAATCACCCACATATAAAGCAAATTGCAGTACCTTCTTTCTCCTCGGGTCACTCACTCCAACCCGTAAAAGAAAGGTGAGGAGACCTTGGGCACCTCCCAAAAATTGCTCTACTAAGGGGGGAAGCTTTTGGTCTCAAATCCTTTGGTGGAGAGGTTGTAGAAGGTAAGAAAATGTTATTCCACACTTTTTTAAAAAGTTTTAATGGTTGGTTAGTGAGTAATTAGAGTTTTGTTTTTCTCTCTATTCTATGGTGCTTGAGCTACTTATGAAGGAAATTAGACCCAAGTTTTGAATGTACTAGGATAATTAGGGAGGGAAACGAGATCATACCCTTATTTGGTCCATGTTTCTTGAATTTAGTGAACAATTAGTTAGTTTTATGGATGTTTCATGTGCATGTGGATCTAGATCTAGGGTTTGGTTTTTTTATTAATTTTGTTTTTGTAAATTTATGCTTGATGAAATTGAACTAGGGTTTGGATGAAAGATATTGGGTAAAATATAATTGTTGCTAATTGTTGTCTTTAAAATTCTCTATTGTAATCAACAAATATGTATTTTAACTATTTATGGATAAATGGGCCATTAATTAATTTTCCTCTACCATGGTGTGTTTGTATGCTTCATATAATTATATTAGATTTATATTCATATATATCTGAAGTATATACAATTATTCTCAAGTAATTATTAATTTTATTCATTTATATATATATCTGAATAAGTAGTCCTTTAATGTTTGTTTTGTTGTTGTAAAAGATGGAGTCCAGGAACTCTTGGATGTATGGATCATTAAGGTTCAAGGCAGGTTTTCATGAAGAGGTGGATAAATTTATTGAAGCCGCAAAGAAGCATGCAATGACTTTGATAGAGAATAAGGATACAATTATTTGTCCCTGTAAAGATTGCAAGAACCGTATGGCATGGATAGATGTGACTATCATCGGATCACATTTGATTATGCGAGGATTTGTTGAGGACTACACAGTGTGGATTCATCATGGTGAAACGGTTATTGTTAACGACGAGGATGAGGAGGAATACGATGACGAAACCATAGAATCCCTGTCCCAATATTCAGCAGAGCTTGATGCACGAATGGATTTTGAGTTTGGCAATGAACAAGGTGGTGATGCTGGTGGTTGGGATGGTAACGATGAAGGTGGTGCCAATAATGATGGTGGAGCACGTGTCGGGGATGAAGATGATTTGGAGGACATGATTCGAGCCCTTGGACCAGAGATTTTACTAAATAGCCCAAAAGGTCTAGAAAATTTGGAAAGGGTGACAAAAGCATCGAAGGAGACTCTGTATGGTGTTGAAAAGGGCTACCCGACACATTGGACATTGCTACGTTTTGTGCTTGAGCTACTCATCCTGAAGGCTAAGTACGGCTGGTCAGACTGTAGTTTCAATAATCTATTGCATCTCCTATCATGGGTGCTGCCACAACCAAACTCAGTTTCCACCAACACTTATCAAGCGAAGAAGGTCATAAGTCCATTGACAATGGGGGTTTAAAAAATCCATGCACGCCCCAACCACTGTATACTTTTTCGTGCGAAATGTTCAAGTCAATGGATAAATGTTCCCAGTGTGGGGCCAGCCAGTACAAGAACAATGACCTTTACTATAGGGACGAAGCCTCCACGGGGAAAAAGAGGAATAGGAAGGATACAAAAAAGGTGGTACAAGAATCTCAGCCCCCAGAGGACACTCCATTAGGCAGTGATGCAAAGCAGAGAAGAATTCTTGCCTTGGTAATGTGGTACATGCCAGTGACCGATCGCTTGAGACATATCTTCCTAAACCCTAAAGAAGCCGCACTCATGACATGGTGGGATGATGAGCGCAAGGTGGATGATGATAAGATTGCACACCCAGCTGATTGTAGTAAGTGGCAAAGGTTCGATGAGAAGCACAAAGAATTCAGCGATGACCCAAGGAATGTACGGTTTGGCTTGAGCATCGATGGAATGAATCCCTTCAATGAGAGGATGAGCGACCATAGCACTTGACCAGTGATCTTGACCATGTACAACATCCCAACGTGGTTGTGTCAGAAGAGAAAGTACCTTCTCCTCACTATTCTTATTTCTGGCCCTAAACAACCAGTCATTGATATAGACGTGTTCCTCGAGCCTTTGATGCAAGAAATGGAGAGGCTATGGAGGCATGGGGAGCCGATGTACGATACGTTCTGAAAGGAGGACTTCATATGTAGAGCAATAATATTTGTTACTACCTAAGATTACCCCGCACTGTTTGCTTTGTCTAGATAGATCAAAGGGAAGATGGGATGCTTGGTTTGCTTGGATGGTACTACATGGGTGTACCTGGTTGCATCCAAGAAGATAGTTTATCTAAGGAACCAACGCTTCTTAAAGACAAGTCACAAGTGCTGCAGCAAACTATTCTTTAGATTTTATGACAACACCCCGGAGATTGAAACCCCTCCAAAGAGACATCAAAATGGAGAACACGTGTACATAATGGTGAAAAACTACACGTCGTCTATGGAAAGAAGAATCCGGATGGGACGAATAGAGATAGAAGCACACCTCCTATCGAAGGTGTACCTTTTAAGAAATAGTCGATCTTCTTTTAGTATCTGCCTTATTGGCCAGACTTAGAGGTCCCCCATGCCATTGATGTTATGCACGTGCAGAAGAATGTCTTTGAGAGTCTCATTGCTACCATGATGGACACAGGCAAGTCAAAGGATGGTCTGTAAGCACGTGCAGCTAAATGTGATACCACAGCTTCACCTAGTACCTGAGTCTAATGGAAAATACACTCTGTCCGTGGCGTGCTTCAACCTAATATCAAATGAGAAGAGAGCTATATGCACTTTCCTGAGGGGGGTCAAAGTCCCGATTGGGTTTTCAGCAAATGTGAAGAAGCTAGTGTCGATGAAGGACTTGTCAATAACACACTGCAAGGCTCATGATTATCATGTGATGCTGATAGTGTTTCTACCTATTGCAATTAGGGCTATAAAGCCAGAGTTCTTAAAAATGGCCATCACACGCATGTGCTACTTCTTTTCAAAGATCTCACAGAAAACGATTGGCAAGCAAGAGCTGAGTGACCAACATGAATTTGTGGTGGAGACACAAAACCAACTAGAGATGTGTTTACCTCCTGTTTTTTTATATAATGCCACATCTCATGATTCACATGGTTCATCAGATACAGGTGTTGGGCCCTTGCTACTTGCATGAAATGTGGTCCTACGAGCGGTTCATGTCAGTTCTAAGTAGATACATGCATAATCAAGCATATCCAGGGGGCTCCATGATAGAGGGTTACAATACTGAAGAAGTCGTCGAGTGTTGTCAAGAGTACCTAAAAGTACAGAAAGGGATTGGTAAACCTGATTCTTATCACAAGGGTGGAAAAGTGTTCATCTACCATGATTACAAAGAGGTGAGTCGGGCGCATTACAATGTCTTATAGAGTACACAACTAATCCAACTGTACATTGATGAACACTTGGCTATCATTATGGCGGAGAGAAATGGTCGTTCGGATGATTGGGTCATGAAACAGCATAAGCAACGACTAACTACATGGTTGAAGGACCAAAACATACCTCCTGGAGAAACTATAGACTCTATTACCATCAATAGGTTGGTAGAGGGGCCATCGAGACAGGTGACATCTTAGAATGCTTTTGACATCAATGGGTATATATACTATACCAACGCAAAGAATAGTAAATATGTGAACCAAAACAGCGGCGTTTGAATAGAGGCTCTCGTTGGATTGGGGGTGAAAGATCTAATACTTTGGCATCATTGAAGAGATATGGGAACTTGACTATGGAAGGGGAAAGTCGTTACAACGGGATAGCTAGTTGTTGAACGTGGAGTGTTTATTTAAGTGTGTGTTTGTAAGACTTCATTTGTGCATGCGTGTGAGACTATATATTTATGTATATGTGTAAGACTATATATTTATGTATGTGTGTTAGACTTCATTTTATGCATGTGTGTGAGAATACCCTTTGCAACATCCAGATGAATCTATTTCAACATCCACTCTATTACTACTAAAACTTTATGAAATCACTTAACACTTTATGAAATGAAGAAATGACCAAAATAAAAGTAGGAGATAGTGATGTGTTCAATAACTTTTATATTCATCACCGTTACAGCTGAAATCATTTAGTGGTTGAAAATCAGGTTTGAAGCTATCATTTTCTGAAATTCAAAATTTAAACTGTTCAAATTTTGTCAAATAAAAAGATGACCAAAATAAAAGTTGTAGATAGTGATGTGTTCAACAACTTTTATATTTATCACCTTTACAGCTGAAATCATTTAGTGGCTAAAAATCAGGTTTGAAGCTGTCATTTTCTGAAATTCAAAATTTGAATTGTGCAAAATTAGTGACAAAAATAGATGACTAGGCTAAAATGATAGAGCATGATTTTAGAAAAAAATAGGAAAAAATCATCACATTTGAAGTTAGTATGAGGAAGAAAAACTAGTTACAAGTTTTAGCCACAGATTAAAAAGAGAAATCACAGTTATTCATCATTAATCATCATGAACAGTTATGATTTTTCTTTTTAATCTCCGGGTAAAATTTGTAACTAGTCTTTCTCCCTCATACTAGCTCCAAATGTGATGATTTTTTCTTAAAATTTTCTAAAATCATGCCCTATCAAGTGTTGATTTGGTCATTCTTTTCATTTGACAAAGTTTCAGCAATTCAAATTTTCAAATTTAAAAAAATGATAGTTTCTAACGAGATTTTCAACCATTAAATGATTTCAGCTGAAAAAGTGATGAATACCAAAGTTGTATAACTCATTAAGATCTACAACTTTTATTTTGATCATTTTTTTCATCTGACAAAGTAATAGTAAACATTGTTCACAAATCAACATGTCTCTCGTATAATTCATGAAACTATGAGTCATATGTGAATTTGTGAACAATGTTTACTAATACTTTGGCACATGAAGAAGTGACCAAAATAAAAGTTGTAGATAGTGATGAGTTCAACAACTTTTATGTTCATGACTTTTATTGTTGAAATCATTTAAGGTTTCAAAATCTTGTTTGAAGTTGCCATTTATTGAAATTCAAAATTTCAACTATTCCAATTTCGTCAAATGAAAAGATGATCAAAATAAAAGTTGTACATATTGATGAGTTCTACAACTTTAGTATTCATGAGTTTTTCAGCTGAAATCATTTACTCTTTCAAAATATTGTTTCAAGTTGAAATTATTTGAATCTTAAATTTTGAATCATTTAAACAAAGTCACATGACAAGATGACCAAAATAAAAGTTGTATATGTTGATGAGTTATACAACTTTTATGTTTATAATATTTTCATTTTAGGTCATTTAATGTCCTAAAATTGTAGTCGTAGTTTTAAAGTTCAAATTTTTAAAATTCAAATTGTAGTCACATGACAAGATTGAGTTATGTTTACAACTTTTATGACTACAATTGTTTTTATATATATTTGTGCATATATAGAATAATACAAAATATTATATACATTTACTTTGTGTTTTTGTGATTTAGAAAATACAGAATTAATAATTTAATAAAATAGAAATGCATTTATAGGGGCGGCTAGATCAGGAACTGCCCCTACAAATGCATTTGTAGGGGCGGCTAGATCAGGAACCGCCTATAGAAATGCATTTGTAGGGGCGCTGGTTCAGGAACCGCCCCTACAAATAGTCGTGAGTATAAAATCGAGGGGCGCTCGGGTGAAAATGTGTTGGCGCTCTCTTCTTCCTCCCGACACCGTCAGGCTGCTCAAGTGCAGGGCGACGACCTTGGCGGTGGACGGCCCTCCGTGCGGCGGCAGCCACCCTTGTCCTCCTCCTCTTCCTTCTCCTCCTCCTCCTCCTGGTCCCCTACCACTCCCCTTCCTCCTCGCGACGCAAGGCAGTGGGTCGCGGCGGCGCGAACGGCGGCCTAGGGTTTGGCGCGCGGTGTCCTCCTCACCTCCGCGCGGTGTCCTCCTCGCCTCCTTGCCGGTCATCGCCGTCCACCTCGGCCTGGCGCGTCATACACCTCCTCGTTGGCAGCCTAGGGTTTGGGCGTGGGCACGGGTGCGGGCCTGACCAGGTGGTAGGCGGCGGTGCTGGCGACGGTGGCCGGGTGGGTGTGGGTGGCCTCCTTCTACGACCTCACGCGGCGGATGCGCGTGCTCGTCCAGCCGTGGGTCACGCGCCGGGTGCATGCCAAGATTCTAAGCCTGAAGTTTCTTCGTCGTCCTATAGGTATGATATCTCTGCCTTTGCCTGCTCCTCATCTGCATCTAGTGTCAATCACTAGATTCATCTTCCATCATTTTTGCTGCTGCCAGTTCCCAGTCAGTAAACTGTGATCTCCAGGGTAGTTCATGAGACAAAATCTTGAAACTTTACCCTCTCCTAGGACATCAATGTCAGCAACTAAACTCTTCTGATGGTGTGTATGTAGAGCTTGAAGTCATGGTGGGGATTGGGTCCGACCTACCTTTGATATGTAACCAGAAACCTGACTTTCTTATGTCAAACTGTACAAGGTGAACATCATTTATCTTTAGTCAATTTAGTCGGTAGCACTTTCTTTTTTCATAAGGATCGGTCGGTTGTCCATTTGTCCTAGTCCTACCCAACAGCCGTCAGATTCAGCCACTCAGTCCAGATGATGGTGACATCTCTTTAGTAATCACACAATCAAATCTTTGTAGAATCAATGAAAACCCTTCCCGCAATAAAAAATGAAAACCCAACCAGGCATAATATAATAATCCTCTCTTCAACAAAAGGAGCGATGATCGAACTGGGTAGGAACACCCAAAACACATCAAAGCTCAGGTCGGAGTAGCAGAAACTATAAAACATGGTCATGACCTCAGTATGTACAGTCGATACTATTAAGCCCCCTGCCATGGATTTTTTCAGCCAAAAATGTGCAAGGCAACTATATATAGTGATCTCCAATAAAGTGTTTGTCTCTGAATTGACAGCTTAAACGTGAGACTTGGATAAGGAGCGTCCCAATCCAACACAACTAGCAGCCACTCAATCCAAATAGTAACATATCCACAACAATCACACAGATTCTGGAATAAAAATGCAGGCCTTTAAGTGTATCTTAGACAAAACCTGCACTTTCTTACTCTCTAAAAAAAACTGCAGAGAGATCCGTGCGGCCAAGCTTTAAAAATCTGCATTCACCTTGGGCCATGTTTTTCGTAGAATATTGGTTACTTTTACTAGTAGTAATTCATATAACCTTTCTTTGTTTTATAAAAGGAAATGCTTGCATTTGCTATCGGAGTGGTTAGTGGTAGGTGCAGTTGTAAATCACTTGCTACCTACCTCTGCAAAAGGGCTAATAATCCACTGACACTCGGTACTATACCACATAGGATTATTTCATCAATGAACTAGTAGGTAGAACTCCCCATGTGATTTCTTCCTCTCTGGCACTCCCCATGTGATTTCTTCCATGTGGTTTCTCTCCAATCTGTACCTGGATTTGTACCCTGGAATTTTCATCCGAGTAGCAGACAAAAAAATGCAAGCTCTCAACTTTACATTGTATATTCATCCTTTTGTGTTAGTTGCATTCAGAAAAGAAAAAAAATCTTAAATCAACATCGAAGGTGTGACACTTCCATCAGGAGTGTCTTACCTCATTGTGACCTTTTGCTGACTTACTGACTTACTGACACTTCCATCCAAGGTGTGACCTTTTGCTAATTTACTGACTTGTGACCTTTTGCCGCTGCCAGTTCCTTTTGCTGCTGTTTCTTTACATACTTATATCCTTGCACTATTTCAGTTCTTTTGGAAACTTCAGGATGATTTCAGTTCCTTTTATCTTATATTTATTTGCTACCTCATCCCTTTTACTGTCTACTGATGTCTTACCTCATTAAATGAGTACGAAACCCCACTCAAACTGGCTTTAGCCTTCAAGGTCATTCACACTTGCATTTTTAAACCCCACTCAAATTGGCTTTAGCGTTGTTTGTGTACTAGGAGCGATCTTAGACTGAAATGCTCTTCCTTTCAGTGAAATAGCAAGTGGCATCAATTTGCTATTATTAAGTGCAAGTGGCATCCATTTTAGCGAAAGTGTACTATTAACTTTTTCCTGTTTCGTCATGGGTTCCTGTTTTGGCAATTTGAGTATTGGAATTGCGGTTAGAATGACAGGTGTTTGCTTTCTGCTTAAAAAGTGATCTAGATATATAATGCTTGTCCACTCCAGTGGCTTATATAATTTAGCCCAGCAACTTTAGCTGGTCTGTTAGCCTTCCAAGTTTCATGCACAAGTCATATTGAGGTATTGAGGATTATACTAATTGGTCTTTCGAGCTGTCGTACCCTGACTACCTGTAAGCATGTTAGATTGGGACTGCTGTCGAATCCATGTTGTCAAGGAGCATGTGCCATCATCTTGTACTTAGTGGTGGAGGTTCTTAACATGTAGCACTGAGCTGGTATCTGCATATCTGCAGCTGTTGGGAATCATATTCTTGTACCCTGCTGTTGACCTGTGACCTTTTGTTGTTGTTGACTTGTGACCTTTTGCTGCTGCCAGTTCCTTTTGCTTCAGTGCATTTCGCTTATGGCAGTAGCACAGAGAGGCTCTAATTTGTGCTATTTCTTTAAGAAGTAATTGCTATTTCAGCTTTTAGAGTCTAGTAGCTATGTTATCAATTTTAGTTTTAGTTTATGTTTGCTTGTCAATTTCAGTTTCATATTTTAGTAGCTATCTCCATCTGTACCCGTAGTATAAAAACTTCGTACATGGTATGAAATACTAAACCGAAACTTGCACTACCGGACTCCTTGAGTTTGCCGAGTGCCCGAAACACTCGGCAAAAGGCATAAAACACTCGGCAAATGGTTCGCCGAGTGTAACACTCGGCGAACAGCACTCGCCAAAAAAAGTGACGGCAAAGCCAACTTTGCCGAGTGTCTTTTATCGGGCACTCGACAAAGTTGAAACCGAAAAAAACCCCCAAAAAAATAGGAATTTTTACCCAAAAAAAATGGAATTTTTTTTATCGATGGAGACCCCCACCGGCCAGCGCCCACCCATCTACGGCATTTTTCGCATGAATTTCATGGCTACGCGGCCGACGCGATTCGAACCCGAGACCTCCCGCTGTGCACGTACCTCCTCTACCACTACACCACACTCTCACTTGTGTCTGGATTCCGTTTTAGTTCCCAATATATTATACTAAACCGAGTGTAAATTGCATGTTTGAGGCCCTAAACGAATTCAAATAAAAAAGTTCTAAACTACAAAGTTTCATAACTTTTCGAGATCTACACTTTTAGTTTAGGAAGTTTTTCCATCCGAGGTCGTTTACAAAATTTGAATTTTAAAATTTTGAAATTCAAACACAGTTTTGCATGACAAGATGTTTTCAAATCAAAAAGTTGTAAACTACAAAGTTTCATAACTTTTCGAGATCTACACTTTTAGTTTATGAAGTTTTTCCATCCGAGGTCGTTTACAAAATTTGAATTTTAAAATTTTGAAATTCAAACAAAGGTTTGCATGACAAGATGTTTTCAAATCAAAAGTTGTAAACTACAAAGTTTCATAACTTTTCGAGATCTACACTTTTAGTTTAGAAAGTTTTTCCATCCGAGGTCGTTTACAAAATTTGAATTTTAAAATTTTGAAATTCAAACACAGTTTTGCATGACAGGATGTTTTCAAATCAAAAAGTTGTCAACTACAATGTTTCATAACTTTTTGAGATCTACAAAGTTTATTTTGGTTGTTTGGTCATCTGTTCATCCGACATGGTCGTTCTAACATTGTTCACAAATCTTATATATCTCTCTTGTAGTTTCATAAACTACAAGAGAGATATGTTAGATTTGTGAACAAATTTATTTTCACTTTGTCGTATGAAGAAAAGACCAAAACAAACATTGTACATCTTGATGAATTATACAACTTTGTAGTTGAAAACTTTTTCATTTGAATTAATTTACTGCTTCAAAATGTGCTTTGAAATTTTTTTTGCCGAGTGTAAAAAAAATAACACTCGGCAAAGAAGCTCTTTGCCGAGTGTCAAAAAAAAACACTCGGCAAAGAGACTCTTTGCCGAGTGTCAAAAAAAAAACACTCGGCAAAGAGACTCTTTGCCGAGTGTTAAAAAAACACTCGGCAAATAGCCTCTTTGCCGAGTGTCAAAAAAAACACTCGGTAAAGGCGTCTTTGCCGAGTGCCCGAAAAAGAACACTCGGCAAAGCACCTGACACTCGGCAACTTAGGCGTTTCCGGTAGTGTTGTTCTCTTGTAGTGGAGAGAAGAGAAAGGAATGAAAAGAGACCCATATAAGGATGACCAACTTTTAGAGCTCGTCGGCCTTTGCAACTTCATATTGGACCAGATTGTACACGTCAAAGGCGCCTACCATGACCGAGAGTCTGACTTAAGTAGAAATCCCCAGTACCAACACCTTCGTGAGACTGAAAGGCTAGCTCTAGGACGTTGATAACAATGTGTATGGAATTTGTATATTTAATGATGGATTCTATATATTCTTGTGAATTATACTTGTAATTGTAGTTTATATAATACTCTTGTGCTTGTAGTCGCGGTCGGAACGCCGGTCACGGGGCGTTCGGCAACGCGAACGCGGTTCGGAACATTGGTCGTGGGGCGTTCGGCAACACGAACGCGGTTTAGAACGTTGGTCGTGGGGCGTTTGGCAACGCGAACGCTGGATGGAATACGCGAAAACAAACAGTGTTCTGGTCGAATTTGAATTGTAAATTTGAATTTTTTTTTGCGGGAAAACGTAATGTAGGGGCGGTTCTAGATTGAACTGCCCCTACAAATAGGTATTATAGAGGCGGATGGTACTACAGTCGCCCCTACAAATCGATTTATAGGGGCGGTCTGAGAACCGCCCCTACAAATGCATGATTTGTAGAGACGGTTCGGTAGGGGCAGCTGGCCAAACTGCCCCTAAAGGATTATGAGCCGCCCCTAAAAATCGATTCTGTAGTAGTGCCCGCATCTCTGGTACCACAACATAAATAAGGCGTGCAACCCTCTCCAGGGTGTCTGACCTCCGCAACCGTAAAACCTTATCTAATACTAGTAATAAAATTGACATATTTGGACTCTCCAAATTTCTGGACTTGTAGTAATCGGTCGATGAACATTATTGGGCTACTAGTATGATTTTTTTTTCTCTTCCATAATAGTATATGGTTCATCCAAACAGTAAAAACAATGATTCCAGAAGGGAAACTAGTATTAATCGGTCTCTAAGCTGGGCTAGTAGTAGGATAACAACGCAATTAAGGGACACAATGATTCCATAAAAATATTAATTGGTCTCCATAATTTAATTTATTAATTTCCTTAAAAGTGTTTTATATAAGTTTAATTTTCAATTATATATATTGAATAATTCTATCCCTCGAAACTAGTATACATGATAACAACGCAACATTCCAAGTGATACCAGACAAGGGATACAAATTAATCAGACAAGCAATCACATATGGTTAAAGAAGCGGATATGGCTTGTTCCCTGGTAGCTGGCGCCAAAAACCTGTCAGCATGATTACTTGGCATGCAATTCCCCTAAGATGTGATTCCCAGGTTTTGCCATTTTTTTCTGGCTTGCATCTTTGTAGAACTCCTTTGCCTTGTATCTGTTCTGTTCTCTTGCGCTTTTTCTTCACAGTTTTTTAAGGTCTCTTGTATGTTTGCAGAGTGCCGCACCCCATATGATAATTCAAGAAGTATCTGGTCTCGGGCATGATCAAGATAAATGGGTTGCGCGCATGTAGGAACACATGCTTTTATGGTGGTTGCTGGAAGAAGGGGCTGGTGTGGTGCGCAAATTAGTTCCAATGGCCGCACCCTTGTGATGGTTGCTCTATATATTCTAGCAGCGCCAAACCTTGTGTCTATGTTTCAGCCAGTGCAGGGTTGATACACAGCTGCACTCAGCCAAGTCTTATTTTTCAACCTCGAACTACAATCCCCAATGCATACCATTTCTATAAGAAGAATTGAGCAGTCTTGATATCTGAGAATGGAAGTCGCATTCGAGCATCCATACTATCGTCTACTACATGGCCAAACTGGCCATATGAGCTCTGTATACAGCAATATATAATCATCACCTTTATTTATAAGTGGGAACTCTGGAAGTGATGCCTATATAGGAGCATGCACCAGTTGGACTATGAATAACTAAATCTTCATGCGCGAAAGGATTTCTGAACTCTAAGAGCCTCTAGCACTATTAAGTCTCACTGTTCAATGCATAATGAAGTAGAGTTTTTTCGAGGGCCTCGGCGTACTCCTGGCTTGGCATCAGGCTCAGCCTTTATTTCTCCCTGACGCGGAACACATTTTCACTGTTGGATCAATGGAGCATTTAGAAAACTGCAGGTTCCCTTATTTACTTGATTGACTCTTCAAACTGGAAAAGTACTTTTTGTAATAGTTATAGAGTACTAGTTTTTAAAGAGGGACGAACAGGCTTAACAGAGGTAGACAAACCACCCACCTTTGATTCAAGTTTCTAGAGGCAGCGCATTATGCCTCCATCTGTTAATTATAAAAAAAAAAAGAAAAAGGACTGCCAGCCCGTGCATCTATTTGGGCTACTCTGAGCCATCGGTCTGGGCTGCTGTGTGCTTCCATGTAGACTGTCGCCCGGCCCTATATTGTGAATATTTTTGGTTGTGTGGGATTTATATCACTGTGTTCTCCAAACCGTAGGCGGGTTATTTTTCCCTGATGGGGATTCTGTCTCGTGGGGATGGGTGGCATGTAAAGTGGAGAATACCCCATGGGGCTTAATAAATCCACATAGTTTTTCTAACACACCACACAAAGTAGCCCAAACCTTGTGACTTCCTCACAACTAGCACATCTTTGACAAGGTTGCCTGTGAGTGTCCTGGGAGACGTCAAACCGTCGTCTCTCCAGCATTATCTCACACTGCAGCACTCGGCCTACTCTTGTTTCTCAGCCTTGAGCTACAATTCCCAATGCATCCCATTTCTATGAAAAGAATTGAGCTGTGATAGTCATCACATTCGTGCATGCATACTGGAAATACTTACACTTGGTTGCCATATATGTGCTCTGGTGTCACACCCCAAAATTCTAATTTTGGGTTGTGAATACAAAACATTAAATAAAATAAATGATTTCAATATTTGTATAAAAATTTTCAAGATTAATTAAGTTTCCGCTAATCTAAATATAGAAAAATTTGGTTTCAAACTTTTTCATATTAATTTGACAGGCTTTTCTTGATGTGATGTTAGCTTGTTGTGACTTTGTGTGTTGTGTGTGTAAAATTTTCAAACACGTTTAGTAAGTCATTTATCGTTCTCTAACATGTCTCCATCTTTTTTTTTCTATAATCAAATTCCTGGTTTCTCAGCTTAAGCCTTTGTATGGAGTTTCTCCGAATCTTTTTCTTCCGCTCTAAATCATTCACTTGAGTACATCATTCATCAACATATCTTAAGTTCTTCCCCAGAATGATTCCGGCTTTTCGCGGAACTTTTTCCCACTTTTATTCACGAAATTAATTAAATCCAAAAATAATTAAAAAATCTCATTTTTCCCCGACCCTTAACCCTACACATATACATGCCGGTGCTCTCCTTGACGCGCTCGTTACATATCTGAAAACGCCATTGCGAGACGCCGGCCCTAACTCCCTACATCTAGCGCCGAAGTTTGCACGGCGATTCTTCGGTGAGGTTTTCCGGCCATCTCCGGCATCCCCCGTGGAAATCGTCACCACTCCAAGGTTCTCCTCCATCTCTTCTACACCGGCACACGTTTTGTTTCGCGAATCCATCACCGTTTAACTGTTTCTCCACCTCTTCCTTCTCATCTCCGGCGAACTCACCATGGAAGCCCTTTCTTCTCATTTGCAGCAGCTCCAGCCGGCCCTTCCTCTCAGGTTCCGTGCCCCGACCCCACGGTCGTCCTGGGCCGAGCGCCCCACACCGCGCACCCCATCTCCCGGCCCGCGTGCGCCGTTCGCGCATGCTGTGCGTGGCTGCTGCGGGCCACCGTTGGCCACGTGCTGGAGCCGCCGACCGTCGCGGCCTTGTGCTGCAGCGCCGCCGCCGGCCCTACTCCTGGACCTGAGCGCTGCCGCCACCCAGGCACGGGACTCCCGTTCCCGTGCCCTGCGTGCGCAGGCGCTCGTAGCAGCCAGCGCCCGGCCATGCCGTGCGGGCCCTGGCTGAAGCGTCCCACCGGTGGGCCCTATTCCGCCGTCCTCTACCGCGCCGTCCCCGTGTGCCGTTCTGTCCGGTCATTGGCCAGGCCGAGCAAGCCCTCCCTTCCTTCCCACGCGAGCAGCAGCAGCACGTTGCATTGGTTGTGTCCGTACAGAAGCTCAAGGTTGAAGATGACCGTATTTATAAATTTGCCACTGGTTCGTAATCTCCGCAGTTTAATCATCCTAGCTCTGATTTAGTTCATTCAAGTTGGGTTAGTTTCGTACTGTTGCGCTCTATACAGTAGTGACAATGTTCATCATGTTGTTCAATTGTAATTTATTAAGTTAAATATTAATTTAATTATTGCTTTATATAATCGAGTTTCTAATTAAAAGCAAAATAGGTTGTTAACTTCGGTCTTCTATAAATTTAATGTTAACTTGAGTAGTATTAACATTAATGTTTTTCAGCTTATAATTTGTGTAGTTAAACATGGAACATATAATGATCCACTTAGTTGTTCTGGCATTCACTTTTCTTTTACAAGGTTAAAGTATAATTTGATTAAATGATACATGCATGTTTATAAATAAAAATATGATTAGTTAACTTTTAAAATTAAAATATAATTTGACAAATCTGAATTAGTAGGATTCACATGGTTTTTCTTAATTAAAATAAACCAAGCAGCATGTAGGCTTTCTTTTTGTAATATAAAACTTTCGATAGTTGTTCTTTTTAACAATAGCTTCAGTTCCGTCATTTTTTGTGATCTTGTAACCATAGCGCCTAGCTCTCTTTAAGTATGTTGTTTTACCATGTGTGGTGTACTATTCTTAGTTGCTTTTATTTGTTGCTTGTATATTTGCCTATACGTGGTGCTTGCTACGAGTAGAACGAGAACCGCTTGTGAGCACTGAAGATCAGAAGGCTTACCTTTTGTATGAGGAAGTTTGAGCAAGTGTATAAGGCAAGTATAATATGAGGCTCCTTGTTACCTAATAACATTATAATCATCTTTTCATGTGCATGTGTCCAATATGATGAAACATTAAGGACCTTACCTAGTATACTTTTGTTACCCTATTCCTTGTTACCTACTGGGTTTATGCATATGGGTAGTTTTTCCAGTTGCTCTAGTTAATGATGAAAGCTCCATGATATTGGCTAATGACATATGCAATGATGTTTAAAATGTGTTCTTTAGCAACATGGAATCATAAGGACTTATCTGTCAGCAAAATCCAGGACTTACCGTACAGCCATGAGTGCTACATGGCTCTGGCTTTGGTTCAGTAGAAGGACCTTTTCTAGCTTTTTAGTGGTTACCCAAAAGATCGCAAAACGGGCTTGCCGAGCTGAGTATAGTGCGGCCTTTGTCCCTATGTGTATAGCTTGTGCGGAATGTGCCATTCGGAAGGGGGATCTATATTCCCTTGCCGATTGGAAACCTATAGCGCCTACTAACTTGTTAGACGAACCATTGACAGACCTCATAGTGAACCCTGCCGATCTTCCTTGGTAGTGGGTCAAGAGGCTGATCACCTCGAGCGAAAGGGTAAATCGTGGCTCATGAGTAATGATGTACAACCTCTGCAGAGTGTTAAAAACTGTTATAACAGCCGTACTCACGGTCACGAGCGGCTTGGAAAACTCACATTATTATGTGTTCTTATTTTACTATGATGTTGATGCTCATGTTTAATCATTATTGTCATATTGCCATTGTCTATGGTTAAGCATAATTTAGCAACTCAGGTTCTAATGGTAAAACATGATCTACTAAAATTGCTTACCGCAGTTCAACCGTGTCAAGCCTTTAGAGCCTACATCCCCTCATATTATGCTTGTTAAGCGGTGGTTTGCTTATGCTTGCTTTACTTTTCAATTACTTGGATAAAAATCCCGGATGGATAACAGACGGTGGAGCTTGATTAAGTTTCTGAGGAGTGCTAGGCGTATGTTACTCCCAGTCAACCGTCCCCTGTGAAGTTGAAGCCCGAAGAAAAGATTAGTAACCGTTTCGCTATACTCTGATGTAAGTGCTAATTATAAGTATGTTTCCGCTATATAACATTGTTTCTGATATCATCTATTCTGTTATTGTATGTGTGGACTTCCTAGGCACACATATGACAAATCTGGTGGATACAGCAGTGTATAAAGATTATCTTTATTTTCCGAGGGAATGCATACATATGAAGACGTACCATTTTTATGGTCCAATCAATAGAGCATTTACCGAACTGTAGGTTCTCATATTTATTTGACACACTTTTTAAGGTGTAAAGGTATTTTGTAGTAGTTGTTACTTGGTCCAGTCCGAAGTACATGTTCCTAATAATTGTTTTTTTCATGAAATGACCGCCAGTTTTTCCTTACTTATTATTAGAAAGCGAAAAATAAAAAACATGTGCCGGTCTAGTTTGTTTAGTAGGAAGCTAGGCCCAAATAAAAACTACAACTAGAGGGTGTGGGGCCACACTACCCTCCTAACTTCGGTAAAACAGGCGACAACAAAGAACTCAACTCCTATTAATTGCAAATAAGGAGACGAAAGAACATCATATGCTGCATTATCATATCCGAAAGAAAGAGGTACACAATGCAAACGAGGATCGCATCAGATATCCACCATAGTATTAGGCACAACAAGACACCAAAAATTTGATACACAGACAAGTTTTTCAAGTTGTGAACGACTGAATTCCTCAAACTGAAATTTTGGCATAACATTAGTGTCACCCAGTTTTAAAAACAAAACAAGATTCGTCATATGTGCACGTGTCCCCAGAAAGTCCACTATCGCACTCGGTTTTAAGAACAAAACCAGATACACACCATATGTGAGCCCAGAAGTCAAATCTCACATCACTAGTAGAGAAACGACCTTTGTGCACATGTGGAGATGTTTGGCTTTTAGGCATCCGACGTCACAACTTGCTTCAAACTTTCTCAAATTTTTACCACGGCCTCCACATGCGATAACAAGACACCTCGACAAGTTTCGTGATTTTTGGACTTCGTTTGGATTTTATATAATTTAAATACACTTTTACCGCAAGTACATCGCCATGTTACGACAACAAGATGCTCGTAATTTCATGCGAGTTCCTGGATACGGCCTCAACATACGCCAAACATCATGAATACCATTTTTTGAATGACCAAATTCCATTATTTCATGTACATGCAGTTCAAATTTGAAATAGTCAAAAAAATTCAACGAAACAAAAATAATTAAGGAAATATAGTAAAAAAACTCAAAATTGTCCCAAATTTTGAAATGGAGGTTCAATTACTGTAGCAAGGCCCAGGAAAAAATGGGGAGAAAAAAAGCAAAATTTTTTTAAATTTGCCGAGGGCCAACCTTGACACTCGGCAAAGACTGTCTTTGCCGAGCGCCAGGTCACAGGGCGCTCAGCAAAGGATTTTTAAAAAAAATTGTAAAAAACTTTGCTAAGTGCCACTGGGCCCGGCACTCGGCAAAGCTTCTAACCTAAAGGCCCACAATGGGCCGGCCCAACCGACCCCCTCCTCTCTCCCACCCGCGCCCCCGCGTCCCTGCCGCGCCGCCGTTGCCCCCGGCCACCCGCGCCGCCCCCACCGTCGTCCCCCTCCGGCCAGCGAGCTCCTGCTGGGCCCGCCCCGGCGCCCCCGTCCCGCCCAGGCGCCCCCCTCCAGCCTCGGCGGCCCCACGCCCCCGCCCCGGTGGCCCCGCGCCCGCGCCCCTGCGGCCGTGCCCCGAGCTCGCCGGCGCCCGGCCGGCACTCTCGCCCGGCCCCGGCGGCCCAGCGGCCCCGTGCCCGCGCCCCTGCGGCCGGCCAGCAGAGGGAGAAGGAGAGGAGCAAGAGGAAGAAAGAGAGGGGGAGGAGGAAGAAAGAGAAGGGGGAGGAGGAAGAGGAAGAAAGAGAAAGGGGAGGAGGAAGAAGAGGAAGGTGCCGACCCGACCGCCCGTCGATCCTCGCTTCGTTCCGACCGCCCGTTGATCCTCGCGCTGCTGCGGTCATCCCCGCCGTCGTCGTCGGCCCTCGCTCTTGTCGTTCTTGCCGCCAAGGTAAGCCCTACCCTTGTCGGGTTAGTAGTAGTAGTAGTTAGTAGTAGTTAGTTGTACGTAGTGTTAGTAGTAGTAGTTAGTAGTGTTAGTTGTAGGGTTAGTAGTAGTAGTAGTTAGTAAATAGTAGTAGTTAGTAAGTAGTAGTGGTTAGTAGTATTAGTTAGTAGTGTTAGTTGTAGGGTTAGTAGTAGTAGTAGTTAGTAAATAGGAGTAGTTAGTAAGTAGTAGTGGTTAGTAGTAGTAGTTGTTAATAGTTAAGTAGTTCTTAGTATTAGTATTGTTAGTAGTTAAGTAGTTGTTAGTAGTAGTTTTAGTTGTAGTTATAGGGTTAGTAGTAATTGTTGTTGTACTACTTCAATACTTTCATCTGAATGGAAAGAGAACTAAAATACATGGCTCCTCTTGATATATTGGTGGTTGTTGGCCTTCGTGCCCATGTTTGGTATATATGTGGTTGTTGGCCTTTGTGCCATGTTTTTTTGTAGGTTTTGGGAACCTCCTCGTGCAGGGGAGGTGTTGCCGAAATTTTGAGTCGACACTAACCATTTTTGCTCTTTTTTGCAGGAGGACCTGTGGGAGGGACTCGGTGACCCCGATCGTCTTCGTCGGTGCTGCGGGTCTTCCTGCACCGCGTCGACTCGCCACTGCACCGACTCTCCACCGCCCCGCTACACTGACCTCACCGGCACCCTAGGTATAACCCCTCTATCCGTATGTGGTCTTTGGTCGTGTAACCTAGTTAGGTGTCTCCCGTCCGAAAGAGATACGGTTGGAGGTATACAGATCTTTGTATATTTGCGATCGTATCTGTTTCGGATTGTCCACATTTTTTGGACAGCCCGCGGATGCGTAGATAAGTTAGTTTCCATGGTCCGCTCCGGTCCAAGATGGTGTTTCGGCATCACCCCTGTTGTTCTCCGGATACACACTCTCCCTTGCAGGACGTGCATCGGGAGAACAGCGGGGAGGTGCTGCCGAAATTCTGTCTCGGATAGGGAGCGGAGCATGGAAACTAACCTCATCTATGCATCCGCGGGTGGGATTAGGACCTATCCTCACCTATTAGAGAGTAGGAGCACCGCGTAGATGCAATTGATGGTTACATTACTATGTTCTGTATATGTGGAAGGATGGAAGACCGTCAGTGGATGTACACGGGCCGGAGAAGCAGGAGTGACTTTGACATTGAGTGGGTGAATGGGACAGATGCTTTCTTGGAACATGCATGGAGCTCGGGTGTAGGGCCTAGTTGGTTTTGTCGGGTACTTCTGCACGCTCCCCCGCGAGCATCCTTGGTGTTTTGTGCAGGAAATGGTACCCCGACCTTGTGAACGTGTCTGAGGACGTGCGGGAGCCAGCCTACACGTGGGATAGGTACCAGTTGGCCCCTGACGACATGTACCGCAACAAGCAGGAGCGAGTACTGGCGGAGTTTTGGGTAAGTCTCTCTCGCACAACATTTTCATTGGGCAAGTCTTTTATTGAAATAATGAATGGATACATCAATTTTGTATGCAGATGTATTTCAAGCCAGAAGAAGGACTTGAGGCCCGGGCAGATCAGGCGGCTACCGCCGCCTGTAGGAAGTACATCACCGACATGCACCACGAGGCGCACGTGCAGGCCCACAGAGACTACTACGCCTTAGTGTTGAAGCAGTCCATCAGCAAGCCTGATGCAAGACAGGTGGAGCTGTCTCGGGCCTAGTACCTTGAGGTAGATGAAATACATTAATAATGATTCGTTTTGAGATTAAGTCGGTTTAATTTTATCTTTTTCTATGTCAAATAATCGATGACTTGTAGGTGGTTCCCTGGTGGTGCCGATCCCACTCCTTGTGCTGGGAGATGATCGTGGACAGGTGGTTGTCCAACGACTTTGCTGAGAACCACGCGAGGCAGCGGGACCAGCTTCTGCTGAGGCGAGGTGCTACTCACCATCAAGGCAGCCACAGCCTCCTGGCCTACAAACAAGCATATGTAAGTGATTTCTTTTATCTTATTTCTCACCATCTTGCCGTCTTACTCGTAGGAGGCTGCACACCCGGGCGTGGAGGTCTTGGAGTTCTCTGCATGGGCTATGTCCCACATGGGCAGGGCGTCTTCCTCTGTCTGCTTCGACCTATCTGCCCCGCGCGAGGTGTACTCTGACCCGACCGTGCACACTAAGGTCCAAGAGTACACCTCAAAGGTGAGGGAGGTCCATGGGGAAGATTACGATGTGCGCACTGAGCCCATTGATGTAGAGACCATTATGAGGCTAGGAGGAGGCAAGAAGCATGGGCGGCTGTGGATTGCAGACGGCGCCATCGACTCCACCACTGTTCCCTCTCTCGACGTGCTCCGAGCACGGAGCACGAGCTCCAGCTAGCCCATATGCCCATGGCCTAGTCCGTCACTGCAGCGGGTCGACGCTCTCGAGGTACGTCCTGTTTTACTCGTCGTACGTTCATCTTTGCACACCTAAGTTACATTTGCATTACTGAAACATTGAAGTTTGTATTGCAGGCCGAGCTGCAAGCCCAGAAGCTCGTGGTCGAGGCTCAGAGCGCGCAATTGCAGGCCTAGAGGGAAGCGTTCGCGGCCCAGGAGAGGAGGATGCAAGAAATGGAGGCCTTCATGCGGAGTGTCCAGCAAGGGAGTGTACCTTTGCCATTGGCAGCACCTCCACCGCCTACTCCTACAGCCACTCCTGTAAGTATGAAAATTCACTCTTACTAGATGCTTATTTGACATACAAACTTACTAGATGCTTGACATAGAAACTTACTAGATGCTTGACATAGAAACTTACTACATGCTTGCACTAGCTATGACATACACCAATGCTTCACATAGAAACTTACTAGATGAATCTCACACATGCAACCTCTTATCCTTTTTGTAGCTTCCATAGGCGGGTTCGAATAACCCCGCTAATGCGTCACCGAATGAACCATCGTGTCATAGGCTGCTTTTTTGAGGAGTTGTGCTTCGTCATGTGCTTGGACTTGAGCTTCACTTGTGGTTGTGACTTGTGCTTTGGACTTGATGGACTGTGTTTGTGAATTTATGACTTGTGGTTGTGATATTTGACTTGTGGTTGCGATATGTTGTTATTTGAGTTGTGGTTGTGATATAATGTGTGAAAATGGTTTCGTTGTGATATATATGTGATTATTGTGATGTTTGTGATATATATGTGACATGTGATATATATTTGAATTGTTTGTGTCAGTGGAATGCAAAAAACAAAAAAAATTGCAGTTTCGGTTGATTTGCCGAGTGCAATGTTCATGACACTCGGCAAAGCTGGGAAACTTTGCCAAGTGCTAGGACATTGCACTCGGCAAAGATTTTTTTTTTAAAAAAAAGCAAAAAATCTTTGCCGAGTGCCAAGCTGGGAGGCACTCGGCAAAGAGTTTTAAAAAAATAAAATAAAAAATGTCTTTGCCGAGTGCCTTGCCGCCGTGGCACTCGGCAAAGAGTTTTTGAAAAAAAATAAAAAATGTCTTTGCCGAGTGCCCAAACTGTCGGCACTCGGCAAAGACGCCGTCAACGGAGCAGTGCCGTTGACGGCTGCTTTTCTTTGCCGAGCGCCGCCGTTGGCCCTCAGAAAATGCTTTGCCGAGTGCCCAACAACTGGCCCTTGGCAGAGAGCCTCTTTGCCATTAAATTTTTTTCCGAGGGCTCTTTGCCGAGGGCGGCGCTCGGCAAAGCCTTTGCCGAGGGCTTTTAGGCCTTCGCCGAGTGCCCTGGGCCCTCGGCAAAGATGCTCTGTCTGGTAGTGTCCTATATAGCCTTTCTTCCTCCCCGAGCCCGAGCCACTTCGAGCTCAGTGTTTTCTTGCTTGATCGCCGGCCTCTCTTCTTCCTCATCGTCGGTAATCACAAGATTTTCTTTGATTCCTCCATCGATTCTTCGGTTATAAAGGTTACCAACTTTATACTCTCATGTTTCATCAGTAGCATATCTCATTTTGTGGACTAGATATATGTGGTTTTTTATGATGGAATTTTTTTATTTGTAAGCTATTTAAGCTCAAAATCACTTTAAAGTTTGCATATTTGGATGAAAGAAGGTTAAAGTAGTTATTCAAAACTAGTATTCAGCTTTCATTTCTAGCATGCATAGCAAACTTCATGGTTTAGAGATATAGAGAATTTTAGAGTTTTTTTTAATTTTATTTGTTTATAAAATGAGAAATTTATATTATATTAAAAATGAGTATAGCGAGTAGATGGCAACTGCTTCTGGGTCCTCGGCCTCTCATCGGGTTCAAAAGCGACTCAGGTCGGACCTCCCTCTCATTGCATGCGGCAAGTGTGAGGAGAAGATTGTGATGGAGTACCGGATGAGGAAGGAGTGTCCCAACAAGGGCCGTATCTTCTACAAGTGTCCGGATCGCAATGTGAGTTATTTTGTTGCATTTGATGATTATGGTTAATTTATACTTATTTTCATGATGATTGTGATTAAAGTTCTAATTTTTTGTTTTAATTTCAGTGGGATGGCACAGGATGTTCAGGCTGGTACTAGGAGGAAGAGTATGTTGAACACGTGCAAAACTCTCTTGCACAGGCGGCCACGGCGGCTGATGAGGCAGTGATCCTGTGGAAGAAGCCCATAGATGTTGAACAAACGTATGATCTGTCTGTTTTAGTTGGGATTGGTCGCGAAATCCTTATGCTGCTGAAGTGCATTTTAGCTTTAGTTTTTTTACTGGTAGTTGGGATTGTCTACATTATAGCGAGACTTTAATAAATTAATACCTTGTGTGGTGACATGCATGTCGTATAATTAACTAATTATATTCTAGGTTTTAATATGGTATGTATGTTATGTAATGCAGATGAGCCGGCATTGGATGTACAATGCTGATCGCCGCTCCCAAGAGTTCATTGAGGGCGTGCATTCTTTCTTACGTGTGGCCGAGGCAAACAAACGCGATGGTTACATGTGCTACCCATGTGCCATATGTAAGAATTTGAAGGAATATGCTAGCTCAAGGAGTCTTCAATCACACTTGTTGAAGTCGGGTTTCATGCCAAACTATATTTGTTGGATGAAGCACAGAGAAACCGAGGTTGTTATAGAAGAAGGTGAAGAAGAACAAAGGGACGATGATGACATTATTGCTGAATATGGTGCCTTCAATGATACTGCAATGGGGAAAGCTAAAGAAGAGGTAGTGGCAGAAGATGAGCCCGCTGATGATCTTGGTCAGGCCATTCGTGACGCACAAAGAGAATGCGAAAGTGAAAAGGAGAAGATCAAGTTTGAGCGCATGCTAGAGGATCACCAGAAATTGCTATACCCAACTTGTGATGCAGGACAGAAAAAGTTGGGTACCACACTAGAATTGCTGCAATGGAAGGCAAAGAATGGTGTATCTGACAAGGGATTTGGGGAGTTACTAAAAATCCAAAAGAAGATGCTTCCGAAGGATAACGAATTGCCCATCACTACGTACGAAGCAAAACAGGTAGTCTGCCCTTTGGGATTAGAAATCCAGAAGATACATGCCTATCCTAATGACTACATCCTCTACCATGGTGAGGAGTACAAGAAGTTAGATGCATGCCTGGTATGTCATGCATCGTGGTATAAGATCAGGCGAGATGACCCTGGTGATGTTGAGGGCAAACGTCCCACGAAGAAAATCCCTACCAAGATTATGTGGTATGCTCCTATAATACCACGCTTGAAACGTTTGTTCAGAAACAAAGACCATGCAAATTTGTTGCGATGGCACAAAGAAGACCGTAAGGTAGACAATATGTTGAGACACCCTGCTGATGGGTCCCAGTGGAGAGCAATCAATAGAGAATTCCCGGAGTTTGCAAATGACGCAAGAAACTTAAGGTTTGCTTTAAGTACGGATGGTATGAATCCTTTTGGGGAGTAGAGCAGTAGTCATAGCACTTGGCCTGTTACTCTATGTATCTACACCCTTCCTCCCTGGTTATGCATGAAGCGTAAGTTTATTATGATGCCAGTGCTCATCCAAGGCCCAAGGCAACCTGGCAACGATATCAATGTGTACCTGAGGCCACTAGTTGAAGAACTTCTACTTTTGTGGAATAGACCAGGTGTACGTGTGTGTGATGAGCAAAAACAGGAGCACTTTGACCTGCGAGCATTGTTGTTCATAAATATCAATGATTGGCCTACTCTAAGTAATCTTTCAGGACAATCAAACAAGGGATATAATGCATGCACGCACTATTTCGATGACATTAAAGGTATATTCTTGAAAAAATGTCGAAAGGTCGTATACCTTGGCCATCGTCGATTTCTTCCTACGAATCACCCCCTAAGAAAGAAAGGCAAGCATTTTAAAGGTAAGGCAGACCAAGCCGGGCAACCGAACTGGTGAGGATGTACTCAATATGGTCATGGATATCAAAGTAGTATTTGGAAAGGCACATGGCAGCGAACCTATTCTGAACAACGCCGACGGTCACGCACCCATGTGGAAGAAGAAGTCCATATTTTGGGAGCTACCCTATTGGCAAGTCCTAGAGGTCCGTAGCACAATCGACGTGATGCACCTGACGAAGAATCTTTGTGTGAACCTGCTAGGCTTCATGGGTGTGTATGGGAAGCCTAAGGACACACTTGAAGCACGACAGGACCTGCAGTGTTTGAAAGAACGAGACAGCCTACATCTAGAGAAGATAGATGATGGACGCCATTACTTAAGTCCTGCCAGCTACACTCTTAGCAAAGAAGAGAAGGAAAGCATGTTTGAATGCCTAGCAAGCATCAAGGTACCATCTGGATTCTCCTCGAATATAAAGGGTATAATAAATGTGCTAGAGAAGAAAATTCTAAACTTAAAGTCCCATGACTGCCTCGTGCTCATGACACAATTGCTTCCAGTTTTATTAAGAGGAATTCTACCTCCAAATGTACGTCTAGCCACCGTGAAGCTATGTTCATTCCTCAATGCAATTTCTCAGAAGGCAATCAATCCAATGGATCTAGCTAAACTATAGAATGATGTGGTTCAATGTCTTGTCAGCTTTGAGTTGGTGTTCCCTCCTTCCTTCTTTAATATCATGACACACCTCCTAGTTCACCTGGTCAAGGAGATTAGCATTCTCGGTCCTGTGTTCCTACACAATATGTTCCCCTTTGAGAGGTTCATGGGAGTCCTAAAGAAATATGTTCACAACCGTGCTCGGCCAGAAGGAAGCATCGCCAAGGGCTATGGAACAGAGGAGGTCATTGAGTTTTGTGTTGACTTTATTCCCAACCTTGACCGATTGGTGTTCCTGAATCGCGACACGAGGGGAGACTAAGTGGAAAGGGGACACTAGGGAAGAAAACATATATTGGTATGTAGGATAATTATTTTAATAAAGCACACTACACAGTTCTGCAAAACTCCTCCTTGGTGGATCCGTATATCGAGACATATAAAGAGTTGCTCCGATCCGAGTTTTCAGGGAAGTCTGAAGCTTGGATTACGCATCAGCACATGGAAACTTTCAGCGACTGGTTGCAAAAAAAATGTCAGGGTGATGAGAGTATTGATGAGCAACTGTATTTGTTGGCTAGGCAGCCTTTGTGGCATATCATCACATACAAAGGGTACGAGATAAATGGGAATACATTTTACACAGTAGCCCAAGATAAAAGGAGCACCAACCAAAATAGTGGTGTCCGCATAGATGCCACCAACCCTAATGGAAATAAGCAAACATATTATGGCCGCATAGAGGAGATATGGGAACTAAACTATGCACCTACTTTTAAGGTACCTTTGTTCAAGTGCCAATGGGTAAATGCAGCTGGAGGTGGGGTAGCAGTTGACAACCAGTATGGAATGACAACCGTGGACCTCAACAATATTGGGTACAAAGACGAACCATTTGTCCTTACCAAGGATGTGAATCAGGTGTTCTATGTCAAGGACATGTCTACAAAACCGAAGAGAGGAAAAAACAACAACGACCCAATCATTGAGCCAAAGCACCACATAGTTCTTTCAGGGAAAAGAAACATCGTCGGAATTGAAGACAAGTCAGACATATCAGAAGATTATGAAAAGGATGACCGAATTCCACCCTTCACAGTGAACAAAGACCCAAGCATCCAGCTAAATGATGAGGACACTCCATGGTTATGGCTCGATCATAACCAAGGGATATACGTTAAGAAGAAGTTCACTACTGTGCCTGCTTGATATATATAGTGATGTATTAGACCTATTATGTAATAATTGTGACTTCAGATTTTTTTGTCGTGTTTTCGTATTTTCTACGGTTTAAATGAATTTTTTGCTTGATGGTGGATTTCCTGTGGAGAATGTGTGATGAAAAAACAAATAATCAATGTTAATAAGATGTGAAAACTTATTTCCTGTCGAAAAGTAATAGTTTTAATGATTTTAATCAAGTAGTATATTTTTGCATGGTGCAAATTGTAATTATTATTTGCACTATGTTAAATATTTATACAGTAAAACAAAAGAGTATAGGTTACAATTTTTTGTCGTGTATAATAATGCAAAACCAAGTCTAGGAATATTTATTATAATTTTTTTGGATGATATTTTATTTATTAGACAATTAATAATTGTTTGCATATTTATATAAAAGAAATATATAAAAAAGGAAAAACTTCTGGAACCGGCAGGAAGACAACTGCAGCCCACCTTTACTCCCGGGTTGATCAACCACCCAGGACTAAAGGTGGGCTACGTTTTCATGGCCCGCCAAAAAAACCTTTAGTCCCGGGTCATGGATGCACCCGGGACTAAAAGGTCAGAGCTTTAGTCCCGGTTCTTACCATCACCCAAGACTAAAGGTCCTTTAGTCCCGGGCCGTGTCTTCACCCGGGACTAAGGTCAGAGCTTTAGTCCCGGTTCTTACCATCACCCGGGACTAAAGGTCCTTTAGTCCCGGGCCGTGGCTTCACCCAAGACTAAAGATCGGCCTAATATATATCGCCTCGTCTTCTTCTCCCATCCATCATCTTCATTCTTCGCCCGAGAGCCACCGCACCGCCGCCACTCCCCATAGCCTCCAGCCGCCTCCACGCACCATCTCTCGCCATCTCCGCCAGCGGCCTGGCTCGCGCCTCTCCCCGGTTCCACATGCTCGCACGCCTCGCCGTACGCTCGTCGTCCCCTTCACCGGAGCGCTCGTCGTCGTTCCCTTTGTCAGAGCACTCGTAATCGTCCCCGTCGCATCCTCGTCGTCGAGAGATCACCTCCAGCCATCCTCGTCGTCCTCCACCCTCATCGTCCTCGTCAGCAACAGTGTGTGTATGAGTGTGTGCTTATTTGTAGATTTTATTTGTGTATGTGTGTGCTCGGACCGATGGCGAGGGAGCAGGGGAACTGGGCGGCCATGGAGTACAACTCTGGAGGACTTCGGGCGTGTTTGGTTCATGCCTTCACCTTGCCGCACGCCCACACCGTGCCCTCGTGTCTTGCCGCGCACGGCACAGAGCAGCGATTTTTGAGACTTGGCGCTCGGGCCCGTCGAACGAAAGTTCCAATTTGCAATATGCCCGGTTCGGTGTGCTCTTGGTATTCAAACAGGTCGAGTGTAGAAGATAACAATCGAGAGCCTTCAAACTTAGAGTATGTCAGTAGCATAGCGAGCACAAAATCGTTAGGGCATGTTTCACCGCGAACCAGCCCCCTCGGCCCTCAATCCTACATGCGTCCACCCTAGCCCCCATCCGGTAGTTCGCCGTTGTTCTAGATCCCATGCCCGCTCTCTTCCCTCTCTGCGCCCTTCAATCCCTGACGCTTCCATCGAGCCTCACCCAGATCCAGTGAGGAAGAGGCCGCCGAACACCTCCTATTGCAACGCCACCTCCTTCGCCCCAGATCCAGTGGCCTGCCCTGATGCGGATCTTGCCATGGCCCTCTCTCATCGTGCGCCCGGATCTCCTCCTCTGATCCGACACAACAGAGCAAGGGGTGGGGCGGTGGGTGCGATGGCCGCGACACGCTCCTTCCCCACGCGGCCGAGACGCCCTTTTCCCTACGGCGCTACTTCTTCCCCATGGCCGTGACGAGCGCTTCCCCGTGGCGCTACTTCTTCCTTGCAAGCAGCCGCGACACCCTGCTTCTCCGCGGCCACGACGCACTCTTCCCGCGGCACTACGGGCTGCAAAGACCTCTTCCTCGTGACGCTATTTCTTTCCTGCAAGCGGCCGCGATGCTCTCCTGCATAGATAAGTTGGTAGGGATGATAGGTGGACCTCAATTGTCAGTGTCTATTAAAAGGATTTGGGGGCTCTGGTTGGATGTCTTCTACCAGAGCAGAGAAGTTGGTGAAGAGATACTAATAGGTCCTAATAGCTCATACATAAGCCAATTATCCAACCACCTATTAGTATGAGGTGGGTTCAAATAATCCATACTAAAGATGGATTGATGTCCTAAGATTTTAGGCCGTGCAGAAACATGGATTGATGAACTAGTTGAACTTGCGGACCGTGTTCATCTCGGCTAGCATGTTCTCTGCCGAGCGGTAACGGACGTCAAGGAGGAGCTTTGATTCTACGAGGGAGAGCGGCAATGGTCGTGGAAGACCGTGTTCCCTTCCTCATAGAAACAAAGCTCTTCCATGGCCAAGTACGGTGCCGTCTGGTGGAGAAATGCTCGCCGAAATGATCACGTAAGCAAGGTCAACTAGTATGGATGGTTACTTATTTAAACATGTTTTTGAGCTAGAATTTGATGGGTATTTGATAACTTCAGACCTACAAATGTCATCTACAAATGTTACTATCCTCGAGGTGGCACGTCCTACAGGAGTCCATTTTATAGATATAGTTTTTATTTTTTGTAGATATATCTAGTGGAGTAAAAGTTAGATGGCTGCCCCAAGAGACAACATGGATGAAGAAATGATGGATATTATCAACACCGGCACTCAATTTGCCGATGGTGACCAGCAGGATGTAGATGACGGGAGTCAATACCTGGCTCTTGAAGATAACCAATAAAATATTGTGCAAGAAAATACTGGCCGAGGTATATATATTTATATATATATTTGAACATCTATCATCTATTATGTGTACACATGATATTTATTTATTCTTTTTTTATACGTAGCCCTCTGGATCGACGACCACAATGTCGAAAAGCAAAAAAATTCGAGGCCCGAAAAAGCCATTGGAGGGGCGCTACATAATATAGGACTTCAATATCGAGACAGGCGAACCACTTGGTCCACATGCAAGGAAATTCATGCAACACTATGGGTGCCTTGTAAGGGACAGACTTCTGATCAGTGCCCATGAATGGAAGCAAAAGATCAACGAGCCTCATGTTAGTTTTGTCTCTGATCTTGATAAGAATTTAATTTGGGATGATATCCTTCAACATTTCACATTGCAAGCGGATGATTATGATGCTATCAACGATGATGAATTGAAGGAACTAGTTCGGAAGTGGGCTATGAAGAAGATGGCCACACAATTCTAGACTTGGAAGAAATCCCTATACACAAAATACGTCAAGAAGAACCTAACGCCCAATTTCAATACTAGCGGCCCGCTCGCGAAGTTGAGGCCCTACTGGAATGATTTTGTACAGTACAAGACATCGGAAGAGGGTGAGGAACGGGTGAGAAGGAACAAAGAGAATGCCCGACAGAAGGTATACCACCATGGCATGGGATCAGGTGGCTACGCGACTGCCATTCCCAAGTGGGAGAAAATGGAAGCGGACATTCTTGCCAAGGGTATCACACCAGAATCACTCAATTGGCCCAAACGCGCGAAGAATTGGTTTTTGCTCATGGGGGAAGACTGGACCTAGAGACCAGAAAGCTGGTTCATGGCACAAAACTCGAAAGAGCAACACAAAGATTGTCTTATGCTCTACAAGCTAAAGCTATTGGTGCGTTCAGGCCAAATAGAGAGAAGGATGAACTAACGTATGCCCTCGGGACCGCTGAACACAGTGGCCGAACGAGAGGTTTAGGACGGAACATTTCTTGGGTGCATGGTTTCCCTGATGATAGAGATACCTACAAAAGCCTGCAGAGAAGGAAGGATGAGGATGCAGCGCGGATCAGCAGGTTGGAGGAATTGGTTCGTGAGTCATGGGAGGCGTTGCTTCAAGCATAGGAGCGTGAAAAAGACATGCAAGCTAGAATGCATGACGAAATCAGAAAGCAAATGCAAATAGCAATGAGTGCCCAAAGGTAGGCATCAGATCCAGGAATCAACATTATTAGCCCCCCTGGTCAGTTGAAAAGCAATTGCGCTTCCACGGAGTTGCCAAATCAAGATGACGCAATGCTACATTTCCCCATGGATGACATCACTGCACTGTTTACATCATGTGAGCAACATATTCCAAAAGAGAATGCCACAATCATGGTGGCTCTCGGTGTTTTTTCTCCTCCAGATCTGACCAAGACACCAAGAATCCATGGGGCAATAATACCACCTGGATATGTTAGCGTCTCAGTGGATAGAGTTAACAAAGGTTTTAGTGATCTGCCTCTTGACATTCCAGGAGGTGATGGGGAGAAGACTCTAGGAGGAGCAGAGAAGACATTCATACTATGGCGCAAGCTCTACATCATTATTCCTGGGGTCTCTAGTCCACCGCCGCCTCCTCAACTGCCAGACAATAGGTGCGGACAAAAATGAACGAAACAATTTTTTTCACAAATTTTCTATTGACATGCATGATTAATAATAACAATTTCTTATATAATTATTCTTTTTTGTAATCACACAGTAGGACCTCCGCCAACCTAAGTCCAATTATTCAATCTCCAGATCATCTTAGTGCTCCAGGCAATGATCATGCAACGCCGCCACAGCCGCCATCTCCAAGGAGGTCTCCAACGCCTCCAAGGAGGTCTCCACTGCCGCCACCTCCGAGGAGGTCTCCAACGCCTCCAAGGAGGTCTCCAGCTCCTAAGAGGTTCGCCCCGCAAATGAAGCCGTTGGCCCACCAACCGACAAAGAAGAAAGCCTCCTCTAATCCAGTTATTCCCCAAAAACTGTTTTACGAGAAAAGTGAAAAGGAATTAAAGGCTGAAGTACAAAAAGATGTGAAAAGTTTCTTCGAAAACGTAAGAAAGCAACAACAAGCAAAGGAGAACCCGGAGAAACCGTACTTCTACCTAGCTCCAGATCTTCTAAGAAAGAAGGTGGACCAGAAAAAGGGGGAATCTCAAAAGACCCAGCCAAAATCGGACTACGACCGCTCTCTCAACAAGTCATTTGAGGCGGCGCAGAAAAAGACTAGAGCAGGAAAAGGTGTTGCACAACTTGGACAACAATCGCAACAATCAGTCCCCCCTCTTGTCATTCGTAATGAATATGGTTCAAACTTAGACTTACCGGACGTCGATTTTGAGGAACTGGTTCGGTTTTACAAGGATACATGTTTGGACCTTGCCCAAGTGCTCGCTAAAGGACCATCTGCTCCGAAAGTGGATCCTTGGAAGAAATTTGAACATGGAAAGAGTCTATACAACCCTGAGGCCTTAGGTGAACTGGGTACGCAAATGTACCTGCTAAACAAGTGGTATATGGCGGCGTGTAAACAGGGAGAAAACTTTGTTTCTGTCAGAATTAGAAACCAACATTACTTCTGTGGCGATGACGTTATATATGTCGAGTTTGGAGAATTACACCAACTATGCCACCTAGACTCTCTCGACAAAAGTCTCATTAGCTGCTATTGTCTGTAAGTGTGATTATTTTCTACTATTAAAGTGTATATATATAAAGCTACATGTATATATATAAATTATATATCCTCACACTATATTTTTATATATGCAGATATGAGATGACAGAACTCAGAAAGAGACAGGATAACGATGTTGGTTTCGTTGATCCAAATATCGTATTCAAACACCCTGATTCCCCACCGCCTGGATGGAAAGATGGACTCGAGAAAAATCTCATGAGGTTCTTAGTGAACCAACAAAACAAGGACATACTATTCCCCTACAACTTCAAGTGAGTGTTAAATAATTAATGTCGATCATATGGACATTTGTTCAATTATTTGCTTACTAGTTAAGATATCTATCACACCCAATTTTAAGGATAAAATTGAATGCACAAAACTCGTGTGTGCCCAGGATTCAATCACACACACAAGCAGACAAATTACATAAAGTATCATCACGGTGTCTCATACATCAGAGTTATAATATAACTTAGTCTTATACATCACAGCAGAAAATAAAAGGTAACTCTCTCGAGGGGCTTCATCACAAGGAAGGTCAACTGGTTGACCACAAGCCTAAAAATCCTCAGGAAAATCTTCATACCCGTTGTCATCTGTTACCCATCCTGGATTTTTATCCAAATAAAGAAAATAAACAAGCGTAAGTACATCCCGTACTTAACAAGTTAACATGGGGTTATGAAGCTCAAAAAGGTTGACACTGGTTTACTGCAGTTAGCATTTTTAGTAGGTCAAGCTTTTATTCTTCGGTATTATCAAATTATGCTTAAGCTCTCATTTAATCCCATAAGAACATATATCAGGGTCAAGTGTACCATATATCATCATAGAACAACTTAAATGATCAATAACAAGTAGCCAGTTATTCTATGAGTTTTCCGGGCCGCTCGTGACCGTGAGCACGGCTGTTATAACAGTTTGTTACCCTCTACAGAGATGGTGCACATTCACCGCGAGTCGTGATTCCCATATGCCCGGGTTAATTACTCCCATGTCACTGCCAAGGTGAGCGGGCAGGGTACACTATGAAGCCATTACATAGGTTTCTCTAACAAGTTAGGGCCGCTAGGTTTCCTTGGCAGGCAGATGTAGGAACCCCCCTTTCCTATGGTACATATCCATTGCGGCTATACACATAGGAACAGAGGCAGCCCTATACCCAACGTGGCAAGCCCCATTTGCACCAAAAAGGTAACCTCTAACTAGCTAGAAAAGGTCCTATTACTGAGCTAAAGTCAGAGCCATATGACTCTCCCGGTTGCACTGTCAGTCCTAGCTTTTGCCGACAGATAAGTCCTTATGGAGGGCTGGGAGCAACATGAACAAAGGTCATTTGCACCTTCGCGCTATGGAACAGTTGTTATAAATCATGTTAAACTCTTAGTTCCATAGAATCATTCATCATCATGTATATCAAGTTCAGTTAGAGCACTAGCAATCTACCCATATGCATTTAACCCATAGGAGACAAGGAACAGGATAATCAATCACTAGGATGTCCTTACGGGTATCAAAATTAGACACATGCAAATGAGTAATTGATTAAAGTGAAATAGGACATCAAGGTAGGCCCATGCTATACTTGCCTTGGTTCACAAACTCTTGCTGGTCCTGCTGGTCGTTGAAGAAATCTTGGTCTCCAACGTTCTCCTCACCGTCTGAATGCAACCAACACGGCAACATACAACATTCCAAAAGCATTTATGCAAAGCAAACATTTCTATCATTAGAACAGTACACCAACAGTATAGAAAACAAGATAAAATGTTTGTGAAAATATTCTACATCTCGCTACGATCACGTCAACGCGTAGTTCACGAAAAACGGAGCTAAAATGCGAAAGTTATGATTTAAACGGGTTTTCCTATAGCAATATATTTAATTAAATCTAACCATGAAATTAAAAAGTTCCAAACTTGACTAACAGTGGTTCTAACATGTAGGTTATGGAATTACGAAGCTAACACGATTTGAATGGATCAATTCGGAGCTAAAACGACAATTTTATACGCAAAACAGTTCAAATGGCATTTCTATAAATACTGAAAATGTATTTTAGACTTAAGCAGTGATCTTTACGCTTTCAAAACGAGAATGCGTAATCAGGGAAATGCGCTTTGGGCTACGGGTTCTATTCATCCGAAACCAAGGGTCTCTTTTGCAAATCTGCCACGCGAAGGGGTACCGGACGTTCTCGGCCGTTGGATTAGAAATGAGCGGCCAGAAATGGATCCGGGGGAGAGAGAAGAAAGCTGGCCGGCCGGAACAGTGACGCCGGCGGCAAAGCACCATTGCCGGTGGCATGGAGGTCACCGAAGCGCATGGAACATGGCCTATGGGCCACGGTTCAGAAAACTGGACGCACCGGGAGTTAGCTGGGGTGAAGGGGAACTCGCCCAGGCCGTTACGATGGCCGGAGGAGTGAGCCGAGGCGGCGGACGCCATGGCCGGCGGCCAAAGCTCGCGGACGCTCGTGAATAGGGCCCCAAACGGCCACAAAATACCAAATTGAAAGCACAGGGGGAAGGAGGGGAGCACGGCGAAGCTCACCGCGACTTCAAATGGGGACGAACGCGACTCAGGGATGGCGTTCCATGTGGAGATGAGGACGGCGGCCGACGAAGCTCTTCCGTGCGGCGGTTGCGACCTCTGTGGCGTGGGCGAGGGCGAAAACGGAGTGGGGAGAGCAGGGGAGCGCACGGGGGGAGGGGGGCTCGGCTCCTTTAAATCGAGGCCGAGGAGCGGGGGGAGACGCTCCCATGTCCAAAGTGGGGGCGCGGTGGCGGTTGCTTGATTGGGCGCGAACGCGGGACGGCTGGAGGTGAGGGGCAGTGCTGACGGGTGGGGCCGGGTTGACAGAGGGAAGGAGCGGCGGCAGTTGCTGCGGTGCTAGGCCGGCGCTTGCTGGGCTGGCATGGAGCAGTGGCCAGCTCGCCCGAGTGGGCCGGCCCAGGAAGGAAGCGGGAAGAGGGGGAAAAGGAGGAGGCTTGCGGGCTGGCGGGAGAAAGGGCTTGCGGGCCAGATAGAAAGAGGGGAGGGAATGAGAAATGAAGAAGCCTTTTTTTCCAAACGAATTTTCCAATTCCATTTTCAAATAATTTTTTTGATCCTTTTGAGTTTAAATCAAACCACTCAACATATTAAATACAATGCTCCAGCATGAGTGCATCAACATGTATCTATACTTATGATTGATTTTAATTTCACAAAAAATTATTATTTTCCTATATTTGAATGCACACAATATAACATAAATAAATCAAATTTACTATTTTAAAAGATTGCAAATTTTAGGGTGTTACAATATCTCCCACATATACATATGTTGACTCTAGTTAATGTCGATCATATTTGTGTATAAAAACATATGCAGCAATCACTGGATATTGATGGTCATCGATATGGCCAATAGTCGGTTGCGCATCTTAGACTCGTTAAGAAAAGAGCAAATAGAGTACTAAGACATGATAGATATTATCCAAGGGTAATTTGATCTCTCTAGAAACTATATATACCCCGATCTCTTAACTGCAATAATTATTAAAGGCCAAATTAATTTTTTATTTTATTGGGTGCAGTGTTTGGAAAAGTTTCATTGAGGAACACCACATGAAATATTACAAAGCGCCACTGGATGTAATCGCACACAAAGTAAGTACCAGCTACATTTATATATATATATATATATATATATATATATATATATATATATATATATATATATATATATATATATATATATATATATATATATATATAATTCAATTAACACCATACATGCTTTCAATTCACCGGATCTTTTTTCTCGTAAAAGTGGGTTCTGAGGCAAGAACAGGGGAACAACTACTGCGGATACTATGTTTGCGAGTTCATCATGGCGTACTCAAAAAGAACTCCTGAAGAGAACCTCAAAGTACATTATATAAATATATTCATATATTTACAATTTCTTTTATTGCTCATATATATAAGTAATCACGTGACCAATACATACATATATATATATATATATATTAATAGTTTTACTTTAACTTTTATTGAAGACTCTATGGTTGAAGGAAAAAGTCATACGACGTGACCAACTGAAAGCAATTCAAGAGACCATAGCAGGATTTCTTAATGACCAGGTCCTCAACCCCGTCGGCGAGTTCTACAATGACATCAACGAAACATGGAAGCCAAACCAGATGGAGTGAATTTGTTATCCCAAGGATATGATAGAATATACAATGCAAGCTTTATTTGTAATATATATATACGCACAATATATGTATATGCATGTAATATATACGTTAGTTTCATACTTTAGTTTGTACAAAATGTTCGAACATTATAAACATGTAGAATACGTATATTAGTAGCAGCGTAGAATGCGTATTCGAAAACCTATTCGAAAACCAAAACGAATCATCAATTGAAAATAGAAACAAAAAAAAAGAAAAAAAATAAAACCTTTAGTCCCGGTTGGTATTACCAACCGGGGCTAAAGGTGGACATTTAGTCCCAGACGCGAAACCAGGACTAAAGGAGGGACCCTTTAGTCCTGGATTCGTGCTCCCGGTTCCAAAATTGGGACTGAAGGGGGTTGAGAACCGGGAGTACAGCTCGTTTCTCTACTAGTGCATATAGCTACAAATAAAGGTAATATCAAAAGACAATGCTTAAATACATAGCGTAATAGTATAAAGATTATAACCTCAGAGTATAGACAGCGTAAAGACAACTCCGATCTTCAGGCGAAGACTCCAAATCCATAGGGACAACTGATTGGTTGATCACAAGCCTAATTCCTTCAAACTCTAGCAATCTGGTACCCATCCGAGATTTTTATCCAAATAATTAAAAAAAAGCAAGCGTAAGTACATGTCGTACTCAACAAATATAACATGGGGTTCATGAGGCTCAAAAGGCTAACACTGGTTTACTGCGATTAGCTTTTAATGAGTCATCTTTTAGCAATTGGGTGACAACAAGTTTATCACAAGCCCATAAACACATGATCAGGTAAAAATGAATAATGAATAGCATAAACAGTAATCATTAGTGAGCATCTTCATCATCAGTATCATCTGTGTTCATCATCTATTCCATAAATGTTCCAAGGCCGCTCGTGACCGTGAGCATGGCTGATATACCAGTTTTACACTCTGCAGAGGTTGTACACTTTCACTGTGAGTCATGATCTACTCTTTTGCCCGAGGTGATCAGCCTCTTGATCCACTACCAAGGAAGGTCGGCAGGGTTCACTATGAAGCCTTTCAAAGGTTTATCTAACAAGTTAGGGCCGCTAGGTTTCTATGGCCTGCGAATGTAGAGCTCCCCTTCCGACAGGCACAATGATGCGCAGCCTATACACTGACGGACAGAGGCTGCACTATATCCAACCCGGAACACACCCCTCTTATGCCATAAAGGTAACCACTAACAAGCTAGAAAAGGTCCTCATACTGAGCTAAAGCCAGAGCCATGTAGCCCTCACAGCTATACTGTAAGTCCCGGATGATCACTTACAGATAAGTCCTTAGGGAGAGAAATCTAGAGCACCATAAAATAGCCCAATGCTCTAGCCCCCTTGTTCCATGTTGCTAAAAAGCATGTTTTAATGTTTATTGCATATACCATTAGTCAAGTTATAAGATCATGGTTGTAGTTGAGCACTAGCATCATACTACCCAATGCAATACCCCATAGGAGTCAAGGTACAACATATCAAATATCTAGGGTATCCTTATTGGCAACAAGGAAGACACATGTAATATGAATTAAGTGATTAAAGGTGAATAGGTTACAAGGAAGATCCCATGCTATACTTGCCTTAAAATACTGATCCTTCAGTAAGCTTTAATCTTCAACGTTCTTCTTCTTCTTCTTCTTGATCACCACGTATATCTCACCGACGGAACGAAATCATAAACCACCACACAAGCATCCATACAATCATACACGAAGTAAACAATAGATCTAAATTAGAACAGTACACCAAACATAAAATCAAGATGAAAAGTTTGTAAAACAAATCTACGTCTCGCTATGAACACACAGACGCGAAAAGCACACTAATCGAAGCTATGGTTGAAAATATACAACTACCGAGAGATTTGCTTATAGGAGAAAATATAAAACTATTAGCTTCATGTGTTTTAATTATATAAAAAACATATATAAGATATTTTATAGATAATATAAATTAAGTCAAATTTAGATTTGTATTATAAACTAAAGTGAAACAAATCATATTTTATTTATAAAATCCAGTTGCATAGTTATTATTCAATATATGATTTAAACCATGAAATTCCAGAAATAGTGACATGGTAACCACTGTTACTAACGCGTAGATCTCGTCGCTATGAATCTAGCACAACTTGAACGAGCTAAAACGGAGTTAAAACGCAGAAGATATGAAATAAACAAGATTTCCTTTATTAAAACATTAGATTAAATTTAACCTCGAATTTTAAAAGTTGAAGACATATTTAACAGAAGTACGAACATGTAGACAACGCAAATACGAACCTAACGCAAGTTGAACGGATCAAATCTGAGTTAAAACAGAGAAGTTATGGCTAAAACAAAATTAGTGGCAAATCTGTAAATAGGTGAAAACGTATTTTGGATCCAAACCGACCAAACAACGCTTTTCAAAGAAGAAAACTTAATCTGTGATTGCGCTATGGTCTGTGGGTTGATTTTAGAAAACATCAGGGCTCTTTTGTAAAATTTCTAGACGAAGGGGTATGGATGAATATCGGTCGCCGGATCAGACACGGGCGGCCGAGATTGGATCAGTGGTGGAAGAGGCGACAGCGGCCGGCTGGAACAGGGAAATCACGGCGGCGCGCCATGCTCGGCGACGGAGCTCGGCAGCAAAACTCGAAAATGACCCTAAGGTGCATGGTTTTCGATGGAGAAGACACGGAAGGATAGAGGAGGAGATGGCGAACTTACTTCAAAGGATTGTGGCGGCGCGGAGCTTGGCACAGCGGACGGCTCGTCGGCGGCACGGATTTGACAGCGCGGGGCCGCTTGAGGCGAGGCAATAGCTTGCGTTAGGGCACGGTAGGAGGCGGCGAATTACAGCACATGCATCCGGGTTTTATAGGGCAGCTCGACGTGCGGGTCACGTCAAGCCACGAGGAATCAGGGCGGAGGCGGAGACGGACACGGCCACCATGAAGAGTCCACGTCGGCGACAAGAGATAGGAGAAAGGGCTGATGACTGGGCCCGGCACGTCAGCAGAGTGGACGAAAGGGACGCGGGCGCGGCGCAGACTTGGGCTGAGGCGCGCGCTGCTAGCGTGCGGAGTGGGCGTGGAAGATGGGCCGAGGGAAATGAGCCAGCGCTGGAGAGAACAGGGCACGAGTGGGCTGGCTCGGCTGATGGAGTGAAGGAGCGGGCCGGCTGGTCGCTCGAAAAGAGAGGGAGAGGCCATGCGGGAAAAAACAATTGGGCCGGGATGAGGCAGCTGGGCCAGAAGAGAAGAGAGAGGATTTTCTTCCTATCCTTTTACATTTTCAAACCGAATTCAAATATGAATCAAATCAAATTGGAGTAGGGTTTAAAATACATTTTCAGTTCAAATAAAAATGAACAATTTTGGGTAAGTTCCAAAAATAAATTTTACAACTTAAAAAAAAATACTTTTATTTTCAAATTTTCAAATTGTCTATTTCTTTATTTTCTTTTCCTTCACAGCCATTTTTTTAATTTCTTTCCAAACGCAATTCAAATCATTTTAAATTTTCAACCACTCAACCAAATAAACTAAATGCAAGGGCATGCATGCTCAAACATGTTGCTCAACCTTATGATGAATTTTAATTTAATGAAAAAATTTATTTTCCTATGTTTTCATGAGCATAAAATTCAGAAATAAATCATTTTAAACCTATTTTTAAAAGAGGTAAATTTTAGGGTGTTACATCCACACATACAACAATAGAGTAAATAGTATCAGAAACAATGTTATTAAATAATGTATACATAGCTATATTAACACTTACATTAGAGTATCGCGGAATGGTAACTAATCTTCAGGCTCTATTCTTCACAAGGACGGCTGACTGGGTATAACATATGCCTAACACTTCTGTCAATCTTCTGGAAACCTCCATGTCTTCATCAATCTTCTAAGCAACTTTTGCTAGAGGTTGAGGTGTGGGGGAAATAGAAAGGGTGAGCACATGTCATACTCAACAAATATAACATGGGGTTATGAAGCTCAAAAGGTTTGACATGGGTTTACTGCGATAGCTTTTAGTGGGTCATCTTTTAGCATTTGAGTAGCACCAAGTTTAGCATAAGCCCGAAGATATATAACCACATGATCAGGTAAACATGAATAATAAATAGTATAAACATAATTATCATTAATGACCATCTATTCTGTAAGGGTCCAAGGCCGCCCGTGATCTGGAGGTGTATGACAAAGGGAGACAGAATCTTGTGATGAGAGTTGGTCAAGCTACAAACCGACTCTATCAAGTTGAACTAAGAAGCTCAAAACATGTGTGTTTGCTGACAAAATTGTCTGAAGATGCCTGGCTGTGGCATGGAAGACTGGGTCATGCAAATCTCAAATCCTTGAAGCTGCTGTCAGAAAATTCCATGGTGGGAGGTGTGTCTGCAATTGATCATCTAGAAGAGATCTGTGAAGCTTGCATTGCTGGGAAGCAAACTCGAGTAGCATTTCTGAAGATGGCACAGTGGCGTGCTACCAAGCCCCTAGAGTTACTCCACATTGATTTGTGTGGACCAATGACACCTGTTACTGCAGGAGGTAACAAATACTTCATGCTCATTGTTGATGATTGCTCTAGATGGATGTCTATTTTCATGCTTAAGTAAAAGGATGAGGCAAGTAGTGCATTTGCTAGATTTAAGTCTAAAGCTAAAAATAGCATTGGTGAGAAAATCAGAACAGTGAGCTCAGATAGGGGTGGAGAATTTTAGCTGCATCTGTCGGAGTTGTGTGTGAGGAAGCTGGTACAAAAAGACAATTTACTGCACCATACACATCACAAAAGAATGGTGTAGTTGAAAGAAAAAATAGAACTGTTATGAGTTGGCTAGATCACTATTGAAGAGCATGAGAGTGTCAGGTACGTTTTGAGGAGAAGCTATTAGGCGCTCAGTTTATTTGTTAAATAGATTGCCAACAAAGGCATTGAAGGCTAAAACTCCATATGAGGTGTGGAATGGTAGAAAACCACACCTTGGTCATTTGAAAGTTTTTGGTAGTGTTAGTCATGTGAAAAATACAGTGCCACATTTGAAAAAGTTGGATGACAGAAGTACTCAAATGGTGTAC